>NC_091846.1:76974636-77274711 GCF_037783145.1 Equus przewalskii
TGCTGATCTCTGAGAATTGGGGCATCCCTCCACTGCAGACCACGGCTCCTATCAGCTTCATGGAGCTACCTTCTCAGGTGCTGAACACCACTCCCTCCTCTTAGCCAGTCAATCCAGGGGACTATGAGGGCTTTCTGCAGTTGCTAGCCCCAACATGACATCCCATCTTTGGGTGGTTTCCCTAAACCAACATGTTTCAAACCTCATGTTTAAAAAGAGTCGCTCTGTTAAACTCTCTTCAGTTTCACTAGTTGAGTAAGCCGTTTGTTTCCTGGGGAAGAGTTTGACCTATGCAGAGCAGACACACGGGTACCAATTTCATCTACAAAATGCAAATCCTTCAGAGGGGGCAATGTAGTAGGAAAATGGGGGATATCAAAGGCAGGCAGGCCTGTCCACCTCCCTGAATGAACTTCTTGGAAAAGACTTGTGTGCAGAGGACTCAGCGTCAACATGACCTAGATAAGAAGTCAAAGAATTGGGCTCAGACCACCATAGGAATTAGTTTTCACTACCAAGTCTTCCTGGATCCTCAACACCCACTGCAGTGTGGTGTGGCTGCCTCTATCTTATCTATCTATCCATCTATCTATCTATCCTTCTATCCATCTATCTATCCATCCATCCATCCATCCACCTATCCATCTATCCATCCATCTATCCATCCATCCACCCATCGCTCCCTCCATACATCCATCTATCTATCTATCATCTATCTGTCTGTCTCTCCTGTCATTCTTTCTATAGGTCCACACCAAATATTTAAGTGTAGTGTATATTGTAACCCGATATCATGAAGCTTTTTCATGTATGATGACTGTGAAGTGGCTCCATTTCTTGGACAGCATAGTCATGATTAGCAGTTACTTTACTTAGAGGCTATGTAAAAAATACAGTCTTTTTTGTGTTTTTTCTAACATCAGTCTTTCTAACATTCAGAGGAGCCCAGGAAGCTCTTAAAGCCACAAATAGTCACCATGAAGTCTGCGTGGCTCTTTTCTTTCTTCCAGATGTGTGATATTTCTTAAAGTAACAAGATTCATTCAAACACATTAACTTAATGGTAGACCTATTTAGTCATGAAATATATCTGAAGACTTTCAACTTATTTCTATCTTTGGATGAGTGTTCTTTTGAGGTGCTTGGTCTAGTTTTGGATTTCCCTGTGTGTAAAACCCCCACCAAGCTCCCAAATATTATGCTGTTGAATAATATCTACTCCCAATTTTTTTGATTCTATGGCAGTCTTTATATAAATATATTGCATTTATATGAAAATTAAAATGCTGTTATGAAACTTTTTATAATATATATATATTTTTGCCTGCAACTCTGATTATTTCTTTAGGACAGTTATCCAGAACTGTGGCGAGGAAGAATGGTGAAACACTGTAAGTATCTTGAAGTATATCAATAGAATATTTTTAGAAAGTCGTATAATTAAAGAGCCCCACCACACCCACAATATACATTCATTTCCACTTAAATTTTTTTGTTTTTAATTTTTAATTTTGAAATAACTTCTGACTTTAAAAGTTTCAAAACTCCTACAAAGAATTCTTGTATATCCTCCATCTCCATTCCCTCCATGATAACACCTTAGGTGTCCACAGTACAGAAACAAAACTTAGGAAAGAAATTAACGTTGGTACAATACTGTTATCCAACCTACACATTTCATTCAAATTTCACCAATTGTTCCACTAATGTCCATGTTTTTTCCAGAATATAACTCAAGATCACATGTTAGTTGCATTTAGTTACCCCGTTTTGTTAATCTCCTTGATCTGGATAATTTCTCTATCTGTCTTCCCGGATCTTGACGCTTCAGAGAACTACTGGTCAGTTTGATATAATGTCCCTCATTTTGGTTTACCTGATATTCTTTCATAACTAAATTTCAGTTTGTATTCTTGGCAGAAGAGATGTTATGTTCTTGGTGCATCACACCTAGAAACGTACACCGATTTGCCCCATTACTGATGATGATAGCTTTGATCATTTGGTTAATGTGGCTTCTGCCTGCTTTCTCCACTGATGGAGAAATCTGTCTTCACAGTAGAATCCCAATTGATACATGTAGCAAGAAAGATAGAAATAAAAAATCACCATTTGGTCGACATCGTAGGTGGTAGTGTCTGCCAGGTTTCTCTATCAATGGGGAAATCTGAACTTTCAGTAGAATTCTAATTAATATAGAAAGGATGTTGAAGATGGAAAATCATCATTTGGGAAACACCGCAGTAAACATTGTTTCAAACAAAAATCATCACTGGATGCTAAAAGTAGTACCCCAAAACGATGAGATACAAGGTATTTACATAATCTCAACTTATCTCCGGATGTGATACTTATTATTTACAAAGGGGAAAATGGTAACTTTGCAGTGGGAAACCATAGCAAACCACATAAATTTTTATAAGTATCCTCAGGAAAAAAATGCCATTAACATGGTAGAGAAAGTTGCTTAATTTGAAAGCAAGAGTAGTATGTTTTCACGTATACTAGTTGTACGCTTTTTCTTTAATAAACTCCCTCTTCACATGCTTTGAAAACTTTTCTCCTAGATGTGCTATTGTCTCATCTATTGATTTAGGCCCTTTTTATGCATGAAGGACATTAATCTACTGTTTGCTGTATTTGTTGCTGTTCTTCCGAGGGTGTTGTTTACCTTTTAATATTATTGATGCTGATTTATGAAATAGAGAAGCTTTTTATGTAGTTCACTGTATTGATTGTTTCCACCACACTCTCTTACAATGCTTTGTGATTATAAAATTCTTCACCATCTTGAGAACAGAGAAATATTCCCCCTGCATTTTCCACCATATGTAATGATAGACTCCAATTTGCTTCTGTTCGTTTTTTCCCCTCAAAAAAATAATACATTGTTTCAGAACAATGTAATATGTAATCCTCCTGTTTTTCATAACTTCATGATGTTGTCCTTATTATTTACTGTTTTTGCAATATCTTGGTGTGTTTCTAATTCATCTGTTTAACCCACTGATCCATTCACCAGGACAGAAGTGATTTCACTGTTTATTAAAGCTTTTAGTTTTCTTTTTTCTTTTTCTTTTTCTTTCTTTCTTTCTTTTTTTGGGGGGTGAGAGAGATTGGCCCTGAGCTAACATCTGTTGTCAATCTTCCTCTTTTTGCTTGAGGAAGATTGTCACTGAGTTAACATCTGTGCCAATCTTCCTCTACTTTATTTGGGATGATGCCACAGCATGGTTTGATGAGTGGTGCGAAGTCCACGCCCAGGATCTGAACCTGTGAACCCCGGGTCACTGAAGTGGAGCATGTGAACTTAGCCACTATGCCACTGGGCCGGCTCCAAGAATGCCCCTTGTTGTACTTCTTTCTCAATATTTTACTCTCCAATTCCATATGGACGATCATCCTTCAGAATCACTTTGCCAATAACCCTCACCCCCAAAAACTTACCATGGGGATTTAGATTGAAATTGTACTAAACCCACAATGTAAGCTAATTTCAGTTTTTTTTAAATTTTAGCTCTTATTTATTTATTTTATGTCCTTTTCGGAAAAGTGGTCATTTTTTTGATATTAAAAATTTTAACAGGAGCTGGCCTGGTGGCATAGTGGTTAAGTTTACGCTCCATTTCAACAGCCCACCATTTGCAGGTTCAGATCCCAGGTGCAGCAGTAGCCTAGAACCACTCATCAAGCTGTGCTGTGGCGGTGTTCCACACACAAAATAGAGGAAGAACGGCACAGATGTTAGCTCAGTGACAATCTTCCTTACCAAAAAAAAAAAATTTTAACAACTATTATGATCATTTAAATAATATATATGTATATGAATCAATCAAAAAGTAGAAATACATCTCCTTTATTCATTAATTAATTGAATTAAATTACACATATTTTAAAAAACGGTTTCCATGGGACATTTACCATAACTTTCTCTAAGATCATCATACTACTTTCCAAATTATTCGTTGATAGTTCAGGAATTCTTTCTGTAATCTTTCGACACTGCTATCACCAGGTAAATGATGACCCAGTCTTTGTCATGATTTGACGTAGTGCCTGTGTCAAAGTCTGCCAGAGACAGCTCTACTGAGTTGACGGCCATTAGATGACTTTCAGCCTGAGGGAGAAGAGAAGCTACGTCATCATCCACGTCCTTCGTCTGCTGTCACATACTCTCTCAGATTCTTTCGCACAAACAGCAATTATACTCCAAATGTTTTCTGGTCTCATTTATGTAGTTAGAGGTTCTGCCTGTTAGATAGCTCTGTAATCCAAGTCACAACCCTGGTTCACGGGTGTGTCCTCTTCATCGGTTGACTTGATTTTACCAATCAGATCACTCTCGAGCCAAGGAGATTGGCAGGAGCAGACTAGCCTTCTAACTGAAAACATGTCCTTCTCGTTACACCAAAGACAGTAACATCTTTTTCAGAATGAGTTTTATTAAAGCCAAGTTCCAAAAAGAATTATTATTTGTTTAACTCTTTCTATGTTGTTACTATTAAAGTGAGTATGCAAATTTTGATACAATTTTCAAACTGCTTTTGCAACTCCAGTGCTGCTATACTACTATTGACAGCGAAATAGTCTTCCGGTTTTCATTATTTGAATTCCTATCTCTTCAGATATAATATTTAATTTTCTCAGGTGTTTATTTGGCACATAGCAGAAACATGAGATTTATCTGGGCTAACGGTAAAGTGATTTACTTAATTTGTGTCTTTTCCAGCACATCTACAAGTAGTTATCATGACTTTGATGCTGCCCAATTTTAATGTGTACAAGTGTTTCTAAATTTTGGCTGAAACTTAAGATTTTCTCCATGGATTTATCTTGATAGCATCAGTACAAAATCCAATATGATTTTATTGTATATCTTTCTCTTTAAAACGTATTTTTCCCATGTACCAAGAATAAGGTTTGATTTTTTTTCAGATGACGTTCCTTGTAGCTCCCCAAGATCACCAGAAAACATAAGCTGAAAATATTAAATCTCACACGAAATTATTAAAACTGTTTCATGCGAAACCCTTGTCATCAATAATGATTGAAATTTTACTGCCTTTATTCTTACAATTTTCCCAAATGTTACTGTCTTATTTGAATAGATAAAAGTTTTGTGATAACATGGCTCATAACTCTAATTTTCAATGAAAAACTCCTATTGTTATTAATCTTTTTAAAGTTATATTTAATATTTAGTGTCTAAAACACTCAATAATTTCTCACTATTAAATAATACTAAAAATGCTGGTGACTAAATCTAAATATTTTTATTTGCTTTGTTAGCACTCTTGATAAAAATTTTCCAGAATTTTTATTACCCAAACCCTTTATAGCATTAAGATGATTCATGATATTATCTTAATTTTCCTTACTTAGATGTCTTGCTTTACCAGGAGCTTTTTGCTAGCAAATAAGGGCGAAGGGCAGTTTCTGAGAAAAGGGTAGACAAGAATCACCTTCTAATCTCAAACTTAGTTCACATTCCTACTCCAGAGACATATTAGCTTTGGGTTGGCAGAGACTTCCTGCATTTCCAGAAATATTTCAACCTCACATCTCCTCTGTGTGTGTGTGTGTATGTGTGTGTGCTGGTTGCTGTTTGAATTTATTTCTATTGAATAAATTCCACACACAAAAAACATTAAATAACTCATTAGTTACCAAACCATGTAAAGATCCTTAGTAAAAGCCTCAGAATTTTGAATTTGGCTGTGTTCTGTGCAATATACATTTTCTCTAACAAGTTTATTGAGATATAATTCATACACCATAAAATCTACTCTTTCTGAGTGTACAATTTGTGGTTCTTAGTATAATCGCAGAGTTGTGTAACGGTCACAGCTGTCTAATTTTCATCACTACGAAAAGAAACGCTGGCCCCAATAGCACTCAGTCCTCAGCCCCACTCTCTTCACTTCCTGGCAACCACTAAGCTACTTTCTGTCTGTGGATTTGCCGACTCTGGGTATTTCATATAAATAGGACCATGCACTATGCGGTCTTTTGTGACCGGCTTCTTCCATTTAGTGTCATGTTTTCAAGGTTCATCTGTATTGTGGCGTGTGTCAGCACCTCATCCCTTTTTATGACCTAATATCCTCCCGTGTTTTCATAAATGTTTCAATGGTTGCTGGCTAGTCTCCAACCTGAGCTCTAATTTGTCTCGGATCACTGTTGCAATAATGATTCAGATAATAAGAACCCTGTAACACATAGTTTTCCTTCTTGCCTTGCTTACCACAAAATGCAAGTTTTTTTTTTTTAAATTGGCACCTGAGCTAACAACTGTTGCCAATCTTCTTTTTTTTTTTTTCTGCTTTATCTCCTCAACCCACCCCGTACAGAGTTGTATATCTTAGCTGCAGGTCCTTCTAGCTGTAGGATGTGGGACGCCGCCTCAACGTGGCCTGATGAGCAGTGCCATGTCCGCGCCCAGGATCCGAAACCTGGGCCGCTGCAGTGGAGCACACAAACTTAACCACTTGGCCACGGAGCCAGCCCCAAAACCCAAGTTTTAATTCAATGCTCTCATTGATTTCATTAAAGTGGGTGTCAGGTGAAAAGAAAAGCTGTGATGTAAGTAATAGCTCACGTTTATTAACTGGTTATTATGAAGCACACACTGTGATTTATACACGCATCTCACGTGAATGAAATTCTAACAACGCACATACAAAGTAGGAACTGTTGTTATCTTTGTTCCACAGCTGAGCAAAATGAGGCTCAGTGATGTTAAATGCCTCACCCAAAGTCAGCTAGGAAATAATGGAGCTGGAATCCAAACCTACGTATCACAGACTCTCTGCCTAAGAAGAACAGCAGGGAGAGGCGAGGAAAGAAGACAGGGCAGGAGAAAGAGCAGAGGAGGATCTAGTGCCCCGTTCGCTGTGTTCCACTTCAGCTCACTGTTCCTGGCTTTTTAGGTGTCCTTGCGTCATAGTCACAGGGGGGTCCTCCACGTCATCCTTAACCACACAACAGACCAATACCTCTTCCAGAACAAAGGTTAGTTTTTCTATCTCTTCTCAGTTTCTTCACAGGCCCTAACGTGACACTCTTCTCAGTGCAGACAAATAAATGGTGTTGACAAATACCCCAGGTAAACAGCTCCAGCTAGACACGTGTGGTCTCCAGGGTGTCGTGTTGGGAATGAGAGCCATACCAGGAGGAAATGCTCAGGTGTTTAAAACAATATTCTGGAATTTATGAGTTCATGCTTAAAAATAATAGCCCCAAAATGCCTTAAAATATGCGTGCACCAAACAGAATCTCCCCTATGTATTTATTGAAGAGCAATAAAAATGTGCAGAAAAAGGGTGTGATACTGAATAGTCTTATTAAACCTAGGAGCCATACAAATAGTTACGACGTAGCGTTGAGCCAAATACTCTGCACCAAGCTATAATTCTGTCATGGAGAGGCACATAAACACCCCTGATGGAATTAGAGGCTTATGTGGAATGGTAAATGGACCTTATTGTTTATAAATATAATGCCAGATTAGAACTGTGGGGGTGGCCATTGTGTCCTTACTTCTCAGGAGCAAACGGTGTATGGAATTCTTTAGTGTTTCTTAAGAAAAGTGGAAGTGAGACACCGAACATGGGTAGGGTGAAGGATGCATCCTGCTGAGTGGAATGAACATAGCAGGAAAATTCTCTTTGAGGGGCATATACAAACAATACAAAATTGTGAGCATTAAAAAAGATTAGCTCTGACACGGGGTAGGGGGATTTTTTCTTTGTCATTGTTCAAAGCTGAATAGCAATAAGATTGTAAACGGCAGGGCTTCATAATGGAACGAGGCCCCCTTGTATAATGAGGTTCATTATAAATGACATGCATAATTCCAGTCCTGTTCTGTGTTGATCCCATCTTTTGTTGTTGAGACAGACTGCTTTAATGGGGCCAGGGAACCCCGCCACACTTAAAACACACTTAAAACTATTTTGTGGGATTGTTTTGTTTTCTTTCCTTTTTCAATAGGTCAGGGTACACTTTAGACAGAAATACCCATCTGGAGGTAGTGTCTTTGTGTCATAAAATGTATAGCATTCAAGATACTATTTTAAAATTCCCCAGTGATGAAAGCGTGCCTGTAAAGATTGCCTGGTGAGTTAATTTCATCTGTTACTAACCAAAGTATGCAGACGACGTAGGGAAACTGTTTGATTAGTGCGGATTTTCAAGCCTGAATATTTATGTCTGCCAGCCCAACACCACCACCACCGCTGCTTCAATCTTTTGAGGAAATCAAACACAGGGAAACATGGTGCAGCCTCTACAGAGCTGATGAAGAAAACAGTGCTATGGAAGGATAAGTAAAACAAAGACAGCGCCGGTAAACACGCATGTGGTCACCTTAGCAATGGATTTCAGTACTCCACTAAGTTAAAGTGGGACGAAGACAAGGGAAACCCATTGCAGAAATGCCTGCCACCTTGTTCAGCCCATCCCTTTCTCCCCTCCTCGCACATGGGGCTCTCCCACAAGGCTCTTCAGGACACTGGGAAGCACATTCCCAGGGACCCAGCATCGGGAATAAGACGTCTAGGGGGTCTGCAGCCTGCCCTGAGCTCTTTTATCTGTCAGCCCTGTTCTCCTCTCTGCTGTTTGATTAGAAAGAGCAAAGAGCACACTATGCAGGCTTCAGAAGTGCTCTTCACGGTACGCTGTTGTGGGTTAAACATATCTGCCCTAAGAGGATCCACAATTTGCATGTGCGTTCCTTGCATGCTCACCTCCACCTAAGAGCAAGCAAGAGAATTCCATGGTTGGCCTGGTTCTTTCTGGGGCTTTCACGACCATTTGAAATCTGCTGAATTTTAGTAGAGGCAAAAGCCACCCAAAGTGTTAGATCCGGAACATACTCCATCCTCTCTGCAGTAATATTTGGTGTTTGCATAAATATTTAATGTGAATTTGATACATCATAATCAGTCACAACCAGCAAACAGGATCATAGACTCCGTGGAGAAGTCGCCACATTCCTTTGGCTGGAGGTTCTTTATCGCTTCCCTCTATTTACCCATAATAAGCTTTTTTTGTGCTTGTCATAGAAAGAGAGTTCTCTCTTAGATTTCTTCCTGTTCTATTAAATGTACACTGCTGCTGTGGAGAAGTCTGCAATTTAAAAAATGTCTCCTAAAAGGATTGATATCAAAGTTTGAGAAAAGACCCAAGAGAGAGCTGCAGAGTGGAGGAAGGGCTGGCTGGGTCACAAGCACAGCACATTGATGTTGGCAGATGAGAATAACCACAGGAATGAAAATGACTCTATAATTAGAATCATATAAATTAGACATGAAAGAGACCTATTAGCTCATCTCAATCATCCCTAAAGGGACCAGCATAAGACCATTCCCTGCAGAGCATTTTCTAGACTTCGTCTATATCATTTTTAACAGGCTTATAGGATGACGTGCTTTCATTAACTGCGTGGACAAGAGCTTTACTGTGGTTAAATAACAAGGAATCTTTGATCTTACCAGTATGAGCACTGAAATTTTAATATAGAGCTAATGCTTGCAGGGCATATACGAAAACGAGGTGATGCGAATGCTTATGTTTTCAAGCGCACTGAAACTTCCCTACACACACACAGTCACTTCCCAGCCACTGCTCCCTCCCCCCTGCTACACACACAGGGGGACACTGGCTCTTTTTTCAAGAATCCTGAAATCAATAGTCCCAGGAAATAATCTCTTATCTGTGAGAAGGTGAAAACCAGTGATGGATCGGAGATAACTTCCTTGAATTATTGATCCCAGGATTCTTGAGAAAGAACGAAAGAGGCAGCCTGAGGAGCAAGTGAGTCTAATTTCTCCTCCTGAAGATGGCAGTTCCTGACTCATCATGTTAAAAGGAGCCGTTGGTTTTTGTTCAGTTGCCCTCATGTCATCCACCGTGAGAACACACATTTTCAGCAATAGCCGAAGCTGGAGAGTGAGTAGGACAAGATACGGGAAATCTGACGATACACTATGAAAGGCGTGGATCCGGAGCCCTTACACAGGTTTGGAATGCCTCAGGTCAGAGCACCAGCAGCCGACACGGGGTGCAGAAATCAGAAGTGGCGCTCCAGCAACATTTTAGAGTTTGGGCGTAGATGCCTGCCCTCTTACTGACTAGTTGAGAGACCTTCCACAGGTTAAATAACCTCTTGAAAGCCACGGTTTCTTCATTTGTACAAGTTATTTATTTTTCCTGTCAACAAATGCTTCTTAAGCATCTACTCTGTGCCAGCTCCTCTCCCAGGTGCGGAGAATACAACAGCACGCAGATCCGGCAGCATCTCCTTTCATATACACACCCGGGTTGCCACATCGGGGCTGTGCTGAGGATGCAGTTTCCTCATGTTCTGGAGCTTATTGCCCAGCACACAGAAAGTGCTCAGCAAATATTACTTAATTGCTGCTTATTATCTGGGATTGGGCAGGGCATTCTTATAAGATTTCTCGATGCTTAACTCTGGGGACAAGATGAAGGAATATGGACTGCATGAAAACATATTTAGGAGAATTAAGCTTCACACTTTTATTTTCTTAAAGAATCAGGCCTCCAGAAAGAATAGTTCACTTTATTTTCTTTAATTCCTTCCCTCGTCTTCACTTCCTTAACCCATTGTGATCTGGGGTCCCTGTGCACCACTGAATTCTTTAGTAATGACTTATCGTGTGCCTCCTGCATGCCAGGTGCAATGGTGACGGTGAGAAACTGCAATTAGGGGGTCAGGAATCTCTGAGAAAGGATGATCGGCGGTGATAACTGGAATGTCCTGGGCAAAGGAGCAGCACCCTGGACAGAGGAAGGACCCTGTGCAAATGCGGTAGAGACGGGCCAAGACCCTGCAGTGAGGGAGCAGGCAGGAGAGTGTTGGAAGGCGCTGGAGTCCAGCAGGGTCTGGTAGGGTGGGGTTCTGGTCAGGGTTATGCTCATGATCAGGCAGCTGCATAGACAGGAGGGTCAAAGACTTAGAATGACCTTTTCTCATGTGGTTAGTGGTCTCCTCTTGGCCAAGTTCAAAAGACACCTCCCATTCCTCCTCGTACTGTAATGGGTAAGCCGTCATTACCGTGAGTTTGCTCCCTTTCCGATACTTTCTCCTTCACAGGGGGCCTTCCTCACTCTCGGGCTGTCTTTTTTATTTTTGATCCCTACCTCTCTGACTGCTCCTTTCACTCCTTTCCAGACTTTTCCTTCCCTTGACTTCAAATGGGTGTTTCCCAAGTTTGATTTCCCTGCTTGATTCTCTTCTCTTCTAGGAGCTAATGTTTTCCAAGATTATCATCACCACACCCAAAACACATGCAACACCTACTCCACCATTTCTGTTTCCAGCCTAGGACTTTGCTGAGTTCCATATGCATGTTTTTTTTAATTTTAGGTTTCTTTTTAGTATTTTTGGATGTACATGATATTTTGAATTCTGTGTACATTACATCATGTTCACCACCTGAAAACTAATTATAGTCCATTGCCTCACATGTGAGCCTAATCACCACTTTTGCCCTACCCCCTCCCCCTTTCCCTATGGTAACCACCAATCCAGTCTCCAATGCTATGTGTTTTTTTGTCGCTGTTTTTATCTTCTACTTATGATTGAGATCATACGGTATCTAACTTTCTCCCTCTGACTTATTTCACTCAGCATTACACCCTCAAACTCCATCCATGCTGTCACAAATGGCTGGATTTCATCATTTCTTATGGCTGAGTAGTAGTCCATTGTGTATAAATACCACATCTTCGTTATCCATTTGTCCCTTGATGGACACCTAGGTTGTTTCCATATCTTGGCTATTGTGTATAATGCTGCAATGAACATAGGGGTGCAAGTATCTTTATGCCTTTGTGTTTTCAAGGTCTGTGGATAAATACCCAGCAGTGGAATAGCTAGATCATATGGTAGATCTATCCTTAATTTTCTGAGGATACTCCATACTGCTTTCCATAGTGGCTGCACCAGTTTGCACTCCCACCAGCAGTGAACAAGGGTTCGCTTCTCTCCACATCCTCTCCAACATTTGTTGTTTCCTGTCTTGTTAATTATAGCCATTCTGACCGAAGTGAGGTGACACCCCATTGTAGTTTTGATTTGCATTTCCCTGATAGCTAATGATGTTGAGCATCTTTTCATATGCCTGTTGTCCATCTGTATATCTTCTTTGGAGAAATCTCTGTTCAGATATTTTGCCCATTTTCTAATTGGATTGTTGGTTTTTTTGTTGTTGAGATGTATAAGTTCTTTGTGTATTTTGGATATTAACCCCTTATCTGATACACGGTTTAGGTGAAAGATCTGTACACTGAAAACTATAAAACATTGTTGAAAGAAATCGAAGACGACACAAAGAAATGGAAAGATATTCCGTGCTCTTAGATTGGAAGAATTAACGTCGGTAAAATGTCCATACTTCCTAAAGCAATCTATAGATTCAATGCAATCCCTATCAAAGTCCAACAGCACTTTTTACAGAAATAGAACAAAGAATCCTAAAATTTATATGGAACAACAAAAGACCCCAAATAGCCAAAGGATTCCTGAGAAAAAAGAACAAAGCTGGAGGTATCACACTCCCTGATTTCAAATTATACTACAAAGCCATAGTTGCCAAAACAGCATGGTACTGGCACAAAAACAGACACACAGATCAATGGAACAGAATTGAGATCCCAGAAGTAAACCCACACGTTTATGGACAGCTAATATTCGACAAGGGAGCCAAGAGCTTACGATGGAGAAAGGAGAGTCTCTTCAATAAATGGTGTTGGGAAAACTGGACAGCCACATGCCAAAGAATGAAAGTAGACCATTCCCTTACACCAAGCACAAAAATCAGCTCAAAATGGTTTAAATATTTGAATGTAAGATCCGAAACCATGAGACTTCTAGAAGAAAACATAGGCACTACGCTCTTTGACATCAGTCTTAGCGGCATATTTTCAAGTCCCATGTCTGACCGGGCAAGGGAAACAAAAGAAAAAATGAACACACGGGACTACATCAAACTAAAAATCTTCTGCACAGCAAAGGAAACCATCAACAAAACGAAAAGACAACCTAACAATTGGGAGAAGATATTTGCTTACGCGTGTTTTTTATGCATGCATGCACGTATGCATGTAGGTATGTATATATGCACACATCCATTCATTCATTCTACAATTACATGTTGAACACCCACTCTGTGACAAGGGCAGTTCTAGTATTTGGAGACATGGTAACCAAGAAGGTAGACACTCCTGCATCTATGGAGTTTACATTCCAGAAGGAAGAGAGATGATAAACAAGTGAACAAATGTGAAGAAGAAAGTCTCATTTAATCACTGATACGGAGAAAAGAAAATGTTGTTATGTGATGGATCCGCCACTCAATTTCTCCACCTGGGACTTTCGAACACCTTCAAAATCAATTTGCAGTCATTCAACAGATATCGAACTCCTACCAGGTACAAGGAATTGCAGGACGATCAAGTTCATTAATACCTCCACACCAGGCCATCCCGCTGTGTGCTCCCTGTTGTGATGAACACACTCAGCGGCTCTTCTCGGAAACCTGAGTGATATCCGAAACTCAGCCTTCTCTGTTTAGCTCATGTCTAACGAACTCTGAATTCTGTGGATTTTGCTCCTTAAATGTTTTTGCAAATACAGCCTTTGCTTTTTATCTCCATCGTCACATTTACAATTCATACACTCATCCTCTCTCAGCTTTTGGGATCCCTTAGGACTTGCCATCACTAGTATCTCCCTCTGTCTAGGATTTCTCAACCTCAGCATTATTGACAATTTGGGCCGTATGATTCTTTGTTGGGAGGAGGGTCCTGTGCATGGTAGGATGTTTAGCAGCATCCCTGGGGTCTACCCACTAGTCATCAGCAACCACCACCCTCCTAATTATGACAACCAGAAATGCCTGCAGACACAGCCAGAAGTCCCCGAGGGGCAAATCATTCTCAGTTAAGAACCACTGCGATGCTTTTCCCAAGATCCACACATCTTCTGTTCACTCACCTCCCTCAGGTCTTCAATCCAATGTCATAGTGTTGGTGGGGCCCCACTGACCATCCTATTAAAACGGCAACCCGTCTCGCACCCCTTCTGGACTCCCATCAGGCATCTCTATCTCATTTATCTCCTTTAGTCTTCTTCCTAGCACTTATCACCACTTGATCTATTTTACCTCTCTTATTTGTTTAGTATCTGTCTCTCCTCCCCCATTATAAAAAGTAAGCCACATGTGTGTCTCTTTTTGTGGGATTTATCCGCATTATGCCTCTTTCACAGTCTCTTGGTTTTGGTGTCACGTCCCCATCCCCTTTCTTCCCCAATCTAACTCCCAAATGCCAAAATATCTCTAGTCATCATTCAATCATGAGAACCAGATAGGGTTGTCCTGCTCGCAGTTTCTCATCGCACCATCATCCGCAGACTATCAGCTGAAACCAGTCGTAGGACCAGTCCTGCTGGGGCCCCTGTTTGGCATTCAGCCTCAGCTGGTGCCTCTCCCTCTTCCAACTCAAGCTGTGATCCCAGAACATGTCAGACCAGTTTCCTATGACCTCTGGCTTTTGAGCATCTTTTCCCCAGCTGGAATGCCCTCATTCCAGCTTTCCAACTAACATATGTTCTGACCATCCTTCGTGTTTCAGCTTGTGTTGACTTTTTTTTTTTTTTTGAGGAAGATTAGCCCTGAGCTAACATCTGCTGCCAATCCTCCTCTTTTTGCTGAAGAAGACTGGTTCTGAGCTAACATCCGTGCCCATCTTCCTCTACTTTATATGTGGGACGCCTGCCACAGCATGGTTTGCCAGGCAGTGCCATGTACACACCCAGGATCTGAACCGGTGAACCCTGGGTCACCGAAGCAGAATGTATGTACTTAACCATTGCACCACTGGGCCAGCCCCTTGTGTTGACTTTCTGATAAATCTTTATCTGATTCTTACATAGAGTTTGGTTCTCTTTCTCCTGTGTTCCCAACACATTTTCACACACTTCCATAAAAAAAAAAATCTATCCGTATTATAGAATCTGCAGTTGTTTTTTTTCTCAACGGCCTCCAAGGTCCTTGACTGCGGCAACTACAGATCTTCACATCTTGAGCTGTTAGTACAGCATCGGGCAGAGAACAGCGCTCAATAAATGCTTGTTGAACACATGAATGAATCTTACGATACTGTGTATATTATCTTGTATCATGCATTTTGATGAAATATAAAATTACCCTAGAGCTGTGGTTCTCAAACTGTGTGTTTAGGCGCCCTGGGCAGCCACAGCGAACCCAGGCGAACACAGAGTATTTGTGCATTTGTGGGAAATACAGCCATGTTTCACATCTGTTGGCCATCTCAGGTCCTACCAGCTTGAAGTAATTCAGTTTCAACATTAGATCAGGTTACACTCCATTTGATGACAACATATCTTGGTAAAGTTGGATTTTTGGCTATTACTGTGATAAAAAGCAAGTTCTACATGAACATCAATGTAAACAGGAAAAGAAGGGCTTGTATTCAATCTGTTCCAAGATTAGACAGATTGTGAGTGACCAAGAGATATACATCCCTTAGTAATTGTGATTATTTAAGAGTGAAATAAAATTTTTTCAACATATGTATGTTATTTTTTCAAATGACTACTAAGTTGTTAGGATGAAAATAGATGAGGTGTTTGAACCTAACTGCTTAATAAGTAGTAAGTATAAATAAATATTTAATAGATCTATCCCGATAGATACTTCTTTTGGCCTACGCTTGTTGTGAAAAAAATACTGAGGCAATTAGAGTGCCATGAATACAGAAAATTTGGAAAGCTTTTCCTTAGAGAAAGAATTGCTAGTTAGAGTTCTTTTCTTTTTAGATTTTTTAAATTTTATTTTTCCTTTATCTCCCCAAATTCCCCCGGTACATAGTTGTATATTTTAGTCGTGGGTCCTTCTAGTTGTGGCATGTGGGATGCCGCCTCAGCATGGCCTGATGAGCTGTGCTGTGTCCGTGCCCAGGATCCAAACCAGCGAAACCCTGGGTCGCCGCAGCAGAGTGCGTGGACTTAACCACTCTGCCACAGGGCCGGCCCCTAGAGTTCTTATTCATAAACAATAGAAGCTGATTTCAGTAAAATAAATCAATTTAGTGAGAGTGTGTTGTGGAGTTTATGGAATCACTGGAACAGCTTTACCCCCAGACTTGGGACTATAACTTCCCGAAACAATTCCTAAAACTGTGCTTTCCAGTGCTAGTCAGGAGAGCAGTTGTAATAGTGTTTCTCTTTCCTGGAAACTTGATACTGCCTCTGCAGAGATAGAGAGGAGAGAGAGACAGACAGACAGAGAGATATTGAGAAAGGGATGGAAAGAGATGGAGAGATTTAGAGAGAGAGACAGAAACACTGAGTGAGATGGATTGAGCTACCATCTTGCTTCTCCCATCATCTGCTCCCACCTCAGATCCCAGGCAGCCACATCTGGTTGGCAGAGACTAAGCTGCACCTTTGCCCACCTACATTGAAGTAGAAAAGGGAATGTCATGCCTCATAAGCCTCTGTAGATGCATGTTCAGATTAGAGACTAAAGTGAGGGGGAATCATTCCATATTCAGAGAGAAGGAATTGGAGAACTTGAGATTATCTTCAGAGATGTGACCTGCTCTTAGGTGGCAGTGGTTTGGACCTGTTTTCTATGGCCACGTGGACACAAAATGGAAACAGGGAGAGAGATTGGAGTTCAGGACAGTGAAGATGTTTCTATTGGCGAGGCTGTGTGGTCCCCTTTCCCTTCCGGGGGGCAGCTAGGGTGGGTGGCAACTTGGGAGTGAGGAGAGTGGATCCCAAGCAGAAGTGACTGAATTTCAGGCGTGTTGGAGACCAAGGAGTATAAATGTTCCAGCGTATAACCCGTAATACAAAATAGCATGAAAAATTATAGCTACGTTATTGAAGGGGTTTCCCTAAAATGTATTAAGTCAGTTTTATGCTGTCCTGCATCTACTAACTTGCTGTCATTAGTGATGAAGCAAAATTTCTAACAAGACTTTTCTCTCATGGTAAAATATCCTCTCACTGAAAAATTGGAAGTGAATAAAGAAAACAAGTCACTTACTATTCACGCTATTTGACACAACCAAGGTTAATTTTTGGATTCTTTCCCTCTGGATTGTTTTCTCTAATTTTATATTCAGAGTTGTGACCTCATTTTACTCCCTTCTTCCTGTATCCTGCCCTAATGCACCATGATGTCACTCAGAGAAAGAATTATGGGGTAAATGTGTGTCAATATTGTAACAATAAAGTTTCTTATTTTCTTTACGAAATTAACACCAAATTATCATAGGAACAATTATTATTTAAAAGTATATCAGCATACTGAAATAAATTCTTAATATATTAAAATAAACATTGTTAAGGATTTTGCTACATATTACAAAAATAAATTACGGTTATTTGTAAGGTAAAAGAGTAATAGAATTTAATTTTCAATGGTGTAAATGCCGTAAGGAGAAAAACACACAATGACTAAGAATCAAAGTATTTCTGTATATGATAAAAAATAATATAAATCTTAAAAGATGAAAAGAGAGATTTTTAAAACAAAACTGCTCTCCTTTCCAGAGAGAATGGCGATGGCTGCTGAAACTCTTAATGGTAGCTGCCTCTTGAAGACAACAGTTCCCGTGTCCAGTAGAAATTGGTTTCATGCATGCAAGGACTCCTTCTAATTTGTGTTGAACAAAATAACAAACCAAATAAGAATCGACTTCTAGTGAGCTGGGAATAAAAATGTATTTTCAGAGAAAGAATGGCTCTGCTGCACATCAGTTTAAGTCAGATCCTCTGGGAGGAATTCGGTTGGAGTTAATTGAAAGATATGGAGAGACATAGAAAGATAGTTGAGTTAGGGCTGCTAATAGGAGGGTTGGTTGCCTGCTCTAAGCTTAGGAAAGTACTCTGACAGCAGGAGGACGTGAGAGTTGTCAGCGATAAATCATTCCTGATGGAAACCCGTCACCAGCTGCGGAGAGAACGTGTGGTTTGCGGAGCGCTCGCAGCAGAGGAGGACGAGCTGGAAGCTGCTTTGTGCTGTGGATTCATCCCAGTCTGACAGTGTGCGGTCTTTGAGTGAGCCAGTCAAGTTTTCTGTGCTTTGGTTTTCCAAACCAAAGCGTGTCAGGCACATCCAAACAAGCATCCTGGTGTATTGCACACCACAGATTCCGGTCACTTCTCCCGGTTTCTACCCAATGAACGTACAAGACCCAAAGGGGCTGTTCTCTATGTGTGTGTGCGGGGGGCAGCACATTTATCTCACGTAAAGCCACATGCAGCAATGCTTGAGGTAGACAATCATTTATCTATTGGACAGGGGCTGCGGTTTGCTGCCTTCCTGCTAGTGAGAACCTCTGCAGCTGCTTGGGCATCAGCAACACCCAGCGAGGATAAGCATTTCTTGCCATTAAAACCACATTTAAATTTTCCTCAATGTAGACCTACTGTCTGTCTGTCAACCACGAATTGGAACGTGGCTCTCCCAACCCAATCACTGTTTTGGCTGTTGTCACAATCAATACTCATTACTCTGGCCCATTCAATTGTATAAAGATTGTCTTGGAGCTAGAAGACATTCTAAATTATGGCAAGGACTGTGCTGCAGTTATCAAGCCTCGGCTGATTGCTCTTTTTGGCGGTATAGAGTCACCTGAGCTAGTAACTAGTTGTTTAGCATTGAGTAAGCCTGGGTTTCTACAGGTGCTGGTGGTAAAGAGCACAAACGCTGCAACCTGGAGACCCAGGTCTGAACTGGGAGTCAGACGCCTGCTGGTGGTGGGACCGAAAAGATCTCTGAACCGTGCTGAGTCTCAGTTTTCTGTCTGGAAAACTAAACCAAACCAAAGTTTCCTGTGGTCTCCTCTCAATTAGTCAGTGAGAATTTAAAAACCATAATATTTTTGGCTATTAAGTTTTGTACTCAAGCCTTTTAGCATCCTCAGTCTTGTTTATCTGATACCATTTTTAATTTTCCTTGCATTCTGTGTTATCCTTTTCAGTCTTATTGCTAAGTTTTTTATGCCGTGTAACATGTTCCTGGTGTTTTTGCTTTTGTTAGTTGGTGATTTATAAATAACAAATAAACTGATATCTGTCTTATACACCAAATCAGATGTCTACAAAAACATAAAATAAGTAATATATGTGAAGATATTTTGGAATTGCAAAGCACAGATACACGATAGCTGTATAGAATACATATAAATATATGTATGCATAGACATATATGTATGTACATATGCAAGTGTACATATTGAGAGCAAGAGAGAGAGACAGAGAGAGATGTCACTAACGAAAGTCCAGCAGAGACGCCAAAGAAACACTGTCATCCTAATTTTTGTTCTGGCCGTGAGTATGCTTCCTCCCTGTCTAACTTATCCATCGGCAAACAGAGGGGGAGCAGGAAACCAGGCTGATTGCTCTGTGCCAGATGGAGCTGGGCTTCATGCCCAAGGGCACATGAGAAGGTCTCCTTACTTGGCTGACCATCAGCATATCTATTACTTCTGTATTCCACGAGTTCTTCAGTTTCATTAGATATGTTGATTAAATAAAGCAGTCGGGCGCCTCTGAACGTCAGCATGATATCTTCTGTAATTTTTCAAGTAGTTTTTACCTATTATAAGTTACATCTGTAAGTTTAGTAAGAGATTGGGGTTTTTTGAACTTTTTTGACCTTTTTTTGTGTTGGGGAGCACTAGTGTCTTGCCTGTTGGATTAATTTAATTTTCTGCTGTTTGATATTATGTGTTCAGGGGTTTTTTTGAAGATGTTGCCCTTCATATCTTTGGCCTCCATAGAAGAATGCTTTAAAAAGTGGGCATCTAAAAAAGTCCTTTGATCTGGTTCCACAACTGTGGGGACGTCTCAACCATACCCCAGCACTCATACACACACACACACACACACACACACACACACACACACGAAGATAGTGAATTCAGTTCATCTTCCCTTCCATTATTTTATCCAATATAATTAAGCCTTGAGATAAAGACTTTGTCCATGACCCTATCAAAGCTTTCATGCCATTGGAATTTGTACTGCACATGGAATTTTTATAATCTAAATTTAACACATAACTTAAGCACAAAATAAGATATTTGTTCTAACATCTGTTTTTCCCCCCTACAATGCATCTATTGCATCTTCTCGCCATTCTAGATTGAATAGGGGCCATTGTAAGGACTTTATTCTCTAAAATGTCACACATTGTGACCCAGGCGTTGGAATAGCTTATCCTCTACCTATTTGCAAATAGGGAAACAGACAAAATTTAATCAGGATAGGTTTACAGGAGAAGACTGTTCAGTCACCAATAAGGTAATTGTCACAATTGTTTCACTAATTTAATAAATTCTATATTAGGAAGTTGATGTATTATAATAACTCATTCTTAAGTAAAAGACAATAATCCTTCCTATCCATCTTCCACTGTTTTAGTGATTTCTAGCCACAGTCTTTTTTCACTTGCCAATCTAATACCACAACTTAATAAACCTTCTCATTGCAAAAATATTCACATACGCATCCATATAATGCTTTAGTTTATAATCGCCTTTAATTCTTTAAAGACTGTTATTTTAAAGTCAAATTACTAGTTATGGAGAGTTAATATTAATGTAAAAAGAAGATACAATTTTCAACACCATCAAAGAGGCAGAGAAGCCAGCGCAGCCCTCGTGCCCTCGTGTCCTCGTAACTTTTAAATTGGAGACCGCAGACTGGTTGTATCTTTTTCCCTTACATCTATCCTAGCTGTTTGATCATGTGCCAACTCACACTCTATCTTATAGACCAAAGTTTAACTTTCCTTTAGGTTGCCTTTGTTTTTCTCCATAAAATTGCTGAGTGGCTATTCCTGTGCTATGCCTAAAGACCAATAATTGGCTTTAGTTCATTCATTAATTCACTACATTCTTATTGAGCATGTTCTATTTGTGAGATTCAGACTAATATTTCTAGACTCCAGATCCCTTTGAGATATTCTCCTTTCGACCAACCCTGGCAGAGTCCTGAACACTCATTTGATTTATTCTTTGATCAAAGAGCTGACTTATTTCCCGCCTCAGTGTGATCATCCACTGAATTGCTGCTATTTGGCTGAAGCCCTCAGGTGGAGCTGCTGGCAGAGTCATGTGCAAGCAAGGTGCTTCCTGGAATGGGGGCTTGCTCTGATAAATAGGAAGACTCACTGAGCCGAGAGACCAACATTCAGCATCAGATGCCATAAAATAACCAGCCACAATCAAGTTGAGTCATAATTAAGTGATGCTCAAGATCGAAGGAAGTTGGGAAGAATAGAGTGTGTCCACACATGATGAAACGGGTGGCTCAGTGTCTATACCCAAAAATGCTGGCCTATGGGCTCCATCAGAGCTGCTAAGAAGCAGCATCTGAGATTCCACCCTATTTACAAGCCATCGGGTTAGAATGGCACAGTTTCATGGATGTTGGGCAAAAGGCACAAGACTCCTGAGTCAGAGGCAGAAGACTTTATTACTCATAGCAGAGCAAGCAGCTTGATCATTCACCTATTTGCATTAGTTTGCTTTGCCCCTGTGTCCCCCAGGGGCAACACAGATGGGCACTGGCAGCAGGTGCCCTTAAAGGAGAGGAACCCAAATCTATTACATTGGACAGTAAGCCAGTCTTCACTTTGCTCCAGAGAGAGACATTGTCTCTGTCTTCCAAGGCTGCTAGAAAACCCACTCTTTGCTCTGGAAGGAGGTACTACCTCTATCTTCCAAGGATATTTGCTACACAAACATCTTTCAACAGAGTCCAGAACTGAGCCATCAGTGACTCTGCTCATACAATATGGAGAAACGTGAGACCGTGAGGAATTGTCTCACAGGAGGGGCATTCTTCCTTGTCCTCATATTTTATTAACAAGTGTTACACTTCAAAATATTTAGCAAATTCCTCTTCCTTATAAATAGTATTTCCTGATGTGATTTCCACCATGATAGCACCAGTGAAGGCAGAAAGTGGCTGCTTCCTCCTCAGGAAGGCGGAAGTTGAGACATAGAGGAAGTGTCCATGGGACAGGTAGAAGGAGGAAAGCCATCTCTTCTAGCTTCCCAGGAGTTGAAGGAAAAAAGGAGTCAACAGTAAGGAGAGTGGGTGATGAGACTTGGCTGTCCTGACCTCCCCGAGGTGGCGACCTTGGGAGCTAGGACTCAGGCGGGTGAAAGCAGAAGGCCATTTGCTCTGCTTGCTGGCTAGGATTTATACTTTGGGCTCTCTGGAAGCAGATGCTGAGATGGAGTTTGAGATGCATATTGTTTATTAGGGGTGAGCAATTGTGAAGAAAGGAGGAGAAGCAGGAGTATGGCAGAGTGAGAGGTTGAACTCCAAGGCACCCCAGCAAAGCCTCAGCTGCCTTCACGGGAAACTGGAATGTATATGGCACATCAGACTTCCCACACTGAGCTGAGGTATACAAGCTGTTATTCCCCATCAAGATCAGTCAGTGGATGTCAGTTGTCCTAGGAGAGGCGGACGCTTAGGTGAGGCAGCTCTGAGCTGACAGCTGAAGGCTGTCCATCACCCACATTCCCAGTTGCAGCAGCAACAAGTCCTTCCTTGAAAAGGGGTCTAGATGGTGCAGCTCTGTAACCACTGCTGTCCACCGCTGTGCCCCTGGGGTCCACTTCTTCCCACATGTTTGTTAAATAGCCATTCCAAAATGCTGACAAGCCTCTCTCCTCTGGAGAAACTTAGGAGAAGAAAGTTGGAAGAATTGCACGCCTTGCCACTACTTGCTACAACTGATACTTGTATCTCCTTTGTCCACTATCCATTCTAGATTCTCCTCTCGTCAGCTACCACCTCCACTGGTCTCAGTGGCTGCCTTAGGGGCAGAACTCACATCCTCATACCTGAAGGCTCTGAACCCCTGGTCATTATTCTTTTCTTCAGAAAGGGTGGTTTCATGTCGCCACTGATTGTCAAAAACTCGGCAAGAGAGCATCACTTGCTGGTTGGGTACCACACACATTCTCCCTGCCTCCTCAGTCTAATAGCAGCCCTACCTCGCCACAGTGGTCAGGTGGAGCCCCTCTGCCAAGATGGTGAGTTCTTCTCTCACCTGCAGGTCCTTGGACACGAGGAGACCAAGTTGTCCCGGCAGCAAACATAGCCTGTAGTCCAATGGAATCCCTGCTCTTTCCCGGACCAAGGGAGCCTCCAATAGGGATCAGGACCCTAACTTTGCTGAGCCTGGGACTGGGGGGATAGAAACCACAACCCCCTCAGATGGCTGTTCAGAAGGATGACAATTGAGACCATCCACTTCCAATCTTTGCTTCCCAGGCCCAGATAGTCTTCCTACAGGAGACACGGCACCATGGAAAAGTCTTTGGTTAAATGCACACAGCACCTCCTGCAAGATGGGGCTCCCTTCTCAAAAGGTACTGCCTTCGAGCTGGCTCTCCAACCATACCTTAAGCAGACCATTCCAACCCTCCATTTGGCTGGTAGCTTCTGGTGGGCGTTATATAGTATGAGCACTGGGTCTCGTGGTTGCAGTCCCACTATCGCACCTCCTCTCCTGATGTTGGCCCCCTCTTCCAGCCTGATATTGTGTGGAAATCTCTTCTGTAGATCAAGCACTGTATGTGTTGGCTGAGGCCCTGAGGGCCACATTCCACAAGTCATCTTGATCTGCACAGCAAGTTCCCACATATGAGGTTACAGCTGCAACTGTGGCTAATACGTGGTTGAGTTTGTGATAGTCTACTGGCATCCTTCAGGACCGATGTGGGAGTTTTGGGAGCCAACCTGGTAAATTAAATGGGTACAATGGATCCTCGGGGTGTCACTGACTTGTCCCACCCCTGCCCCAGGAGGTGATATTGTTGACCAGGGATGCACTTTCAGACCATCCCCACTGATAGCCCTTATCCTTCAAGACGAGGACCTGATGTGGGGTTTTACCAAATACTAAATATGTCAATCCTATTATACATTCAGGGACTGAGAAAATGACCATTGAGTGGGCCCAGGACAGGACTCAATGAGAAGACTTGCTGCAAGGTACCATGCACTGACTTTGTGGGGGCTTCATCATGCTTAGTCAGAGACAGAGACTGGACTAGCACTCCCAAGAAAGGAAGGGACCAGAAGTTGCTATATACTCCTGGGCAATGTTGAAAAGTTGGGTTGGCCAGAGGAGACTGCCCTGAGGTGAAATAAGCCTACAGCCTGGAGCTACACAGCAGTCTCCAGCCAAGGGCTCCATGCACAGCGCTGCCCATCCTCAAGGAATCAGTAGCCTAGCAAGGGTCAGGGTGGGGCCAATTCATCATGTGAAGACCTGGACCCAGACCTGCTAGAGGACAATCGGGAGTTGACCAGCCATAGGTTTCAGCAGAACACCCCCCATCTGAGGGGACAAATGACATCCCTTTAGAAATCAAGGGGACAGGAGACAACGCAAGGACCACTGTCCCCCCATTGCTAAACACCGCAAGTCACAGAAGCATCGCACCATCATCTGGGAATTCAACAAGGAGAAGAGGAGGAAATTTGAAAAACTGAGCAATTACTCAAAACAGGCTAATTTCAGTTCTTCGTGAACATTTACTGAACATCAAAGATGTGCCAGGCACTGGTCTAGGGGTGCTGGGACACAGAGAGGCTGGTCAAATCGTCAGATCATCCTGAATATGGCAAATTTGATTAGATTCTTCTTCCTCTATCCAAAATGGGAAGAACTTGTGAGAAAGACAGGTTTGCTACAGATAAAGAAGTTTCTTCTCTCTTTTTGACATACGCAGGTTTCAGTGAGGGTAAATTTGTGACGACCCCACCCCAGCTCCACTGTATGCAGCTTTGTTCTCTTGTCTCTTCCTTCACTCACCTGACAAGTCTGTGTTGTATGCTTGTCGTGTGCCAGGCATGAAGCTACATACTGGGTACACAGGTGATGATCAAAATAGATACAGTCCCCACCCTCAGCCTAAAGAGAGCGGGGAGGGGATCAGACATTGAATAATTCATTGCAAAACTGGAAATAGAGAGAAGCAGTTGTGAGTGAAGAACACAGAGCTGTGAAGAAGTTGCTGGGGGCAGCATAGGTCTGGGGACCATTGCAGAAAAGACCCGGATGCAGATACTGGGGATTTGAAGGTGGAGGAGGAGCCAGTCCCGTGAATCATCACCAGGACACAGCTTTCCAAGAACTCTCCAAGGCAGAAAAGACAAGCCTTTTGGAAAATTCAGACAGTTCTTATAGAAAATAAAGACATATTCATTGTTAGCATTTCACAGCATGGCCTTCCCTACCTCACACACGTACGCACGTCTTTATTTAACACTGTGTGGTGAATGCTGTTTCGTATTGTCGAACGTTCTTCTACAGCGTTGTCTGAGTGGTGCCTGGTAACAAACGTATGGATATGCTATAACTGACACAACCAAACCACTATTTTGAGGATATTTAAATCCCCTTTAATTTTTTGTTATTATAAATAGCTCTCTAAAGGACAATCTTGTTATCTTTCAGATACATTTCTAGATGTGAATTTGCAGATTCAAAGAGAATCCAAAATTGGCTTCCAAACATAGTGTAAAACCGTGTGATTTTCCTTACTTGAACCCTGGCGTGTTTCATCATGCTGTGGGCAATTTATATGCAGTTGAATATTTTCAAATTAAATATGTGCGCATGGTGAACAATTTTAATAGTGCAAAAAAGTCAGGTAATAACAAGTCCTACTCTTACCTACACCTCCCCCTCCCCCAGCCTTCCAAGGCCCGGAGTCTGTACCTCTCCCTCGACGTTGATGTGGTGTCTAGATGGTGACGGATATTGCATTTTTTCCAGGTCTGGGTTATTACGGAAAAATCTTATACAAACATTTTTCTATAACTCTTATTGTGGCCATTTGTTTTCTTTCTTTTGGGAATGAAATTGTTGGGTTATAGGGTAGATGTATGTCCAACTTTTTAAGTAACTACCAAATCATTTTCCACAGCGGTTCCATTTTATGCTTCCACCAGCAATGCATGAGAGTTTCAATGAATCAACCTCCTCACAATTATTTGTTGACTGACTTAAATCAGCTATTGTAATGGTTGCAAGGTGGTCTCTCACTGTGGTTTTAATGTGTGTTTTCTAGTGACTAATGAGGACGTAGTATTGCAAGGAGAAGAAATAACATTTGTGAAGACCCTAGAGCCGAAAACAGGTGCTTTTTGGAAAATTGTTATACATGACCTTATAGAAAATACAGACATAAATATTATTAGCATTTCAGGTTGTATATTTCCAGCTCTCTCCTTCTCTCTATCTCTTTCTCTCTCTCTCTCACACACACACACATTTTATTTAATATAATATGGTGACTATCTGCTATGGACTGAATACATTCTCTCAAAATTCTTATGTTGAAGACCTAATTTCCAATGTGATGGCATTTGGAGATGGGGTGTTTGGGAGGTGATTAGGTCTAAATGAGGCAATGAGGGTGGGGTCCTCATGATGGGATTAATGCCCTTATGAGAAGAGGAAGAGACTCAAGACAGGTCTCTCTGTGTGCATGCACCGAAGAAAGGCAATAAGAGGATGAAACCAGGAAAAGGGCCCTCACGGAGAAACCCGCCATGCTGGCGCCCTCGTCTCAGACTTACAGCCTCAAGGACCTTGAGAAAAAAGCGTTTCTTCTTGAAGCCACCCAGTCTATGGTACTTCTTTATTGCAGCCCAAACTGAGTAAGACAATGTCTTTTTACATTATTAAACATTCTTCTTCAACATCATGTTAACAGCTCTACAGTAGCACCTTGGATGAATAATGTCTTTGATATTTCCTGGCACCTTAATCTTTTCAAGGTTTGTTTTAAAATGTGTTGGGACAGAACTAGAGTGGCCTCTCCCAAGACGTGGTCTTTCTCAGGCCGTGATTGAATGCCGGGATATTTCGCATCTTGTCTCTGGTTGGCTGGAGTCTCTGTCTGCAGCATGCTGTAAAGCCAGCACCTCCTGCAGCTGCTAGCTTCCCGGAGCTGCTCTTTCCCAGGCTCCAGGGAGCCCTACTCTACACAGGTACAGCTTCAGATTTGCCCACAGACTTGTGAGGACCCTAGGCATTGTGTGGAGCTCTTTCACTGCGTAGCTTCCTGCTCTCTTGTGTTCTGCCCACAAATTCCTGCCACCAGCAGCCCCTAACCCTGCTTCACTTGGGCTCCACATCTCTGCCTTTGGTCCACAAAGGGCCTCTAGGCAGAAAACTGGGGTCATCAGAAGAAACCTGTGCATCTCTCTTCTCTCTTGGAACACAGCCCTACGCTTTCTGTTGTCTGATAGCTGAAAACGGTTGCTTCCTCTATTTTGTATGGTTTTCTGGCTGCTTATGCCAGGGGGGTTATTCTGGTCCCAGTTACTTTATCATGGCCAAAAGTAATTGTCTTGTTTTATTTGTAAAATTATTCTGCTATTAAAAACAAATCTTCAGTGGATATATGTATAGCTTTCTATAATAGATACTCCAAATAATTTTCTTTGGCTACTTATTAAAATTAATAATACTGAGTCAAGATATACAGTTTTTGAAATTTGCCGCCTAACTATACTATTCTTTTTAGCTATATGCTGGCATGCTTCATCAGTAAATGGGAAATCTTAATTAATTAGTTTTACAATGCAAAGAAACACATGTATATTGCACACCTTTTTTTCCCCCACAGAGTCAAGTAGAACTATAGTGAAATGGAAATCTTTCTGATGGATCTATAATCATCAGCTTGGAAGAAATCAACATTAACCGTTCCTTATGCATCTTTCAGAATTTTCTAGGTCTATAAACACCTATAGCCAGCCCTGGTGGCCTAGTGGTTAAGATCCGGTGCTGTCACCACCACGGCCTGGTTTGTTTCCTGGTCAGGTAGCCACACCACTCATATATTGGTTGTCATACTATGGTGGCTGTGTGTATCTGTGGTGCTGAAAGCAATGCCCCTGGGATTTCAGATACCAGCAGGATCACCCATGGTGGACAGGTTTCAGTGGAGCTTCCAGACAGGCTAGGAAGAAGCACCTGGCCACTCACTTCCAAAACAACTGGCCATGAGACCCCTATGAATAGCAGCAGAGCATTGTCTGACACGGCACTGGAGGGTGAGAGGATGTTGTGAAAAAACCAAGCAGGGTCCCACTCTGCTGGACACAGAGGCGACTAGGAGTTGGAATCCACTTGATGATGTTACCAACAACAAATAATAAATAATCACCTGTATGTATACTTTTTCCTTTCCTTTGTTTTATGACACTGAAGGGAATATGGCCTTTGCATTGTTGTCCATCTTTTGAAAAATTACCAACATATCTTGAATAAATTTCCATATTTGCACAGATTTATCTGTCTTATTTTTAAAAATAGCTCTACTTTCTAGATGTACATTAATTTAATTAATCAATTCCCTATTGATTTTGTCCACTTTATTTCGTACAATTCTATAAGGAAAATTCTCGTGTAGGCCTTTGTGTAGATGTGAGAATATATCTCTAAGGTAACTTCCCAAAGTGAAATTGGTAGGTCAAAGTATTCATTTCATTTTGTTGGATTTTACCAAAATGCTCTCCAAAGAGATTCTACCCATTTTCACTCCCACCGAGAGCAGATGAGACCATCTGTGGGCCCACATCTTCTGTGCACTGTGAAATATTGACTTTCTAGTCATTGCCAATCTGATAGCTTAAAAAAAATAGCACCTCATTTCTATTTGTTATTATTTAATCATAGTGCTTATTTCCCTTACTTCTTGTTGATATTTATTTAAGCTGCTTGTTCACGTCTTTTGAATAACGAACTTCAGCGGGGCCAAGCCAGGCCAGGTGGCTGCAGCATATTTTGTGGAATCATGTGAATGAATCGCATGAATAAGTCATTTACCACAAAAAAACATTTCCGAGCTTATATGTTTTTCTGGCATTTATGAGAGCTTTATTTTAATGAATTTTATTCTTTAAATTCTTAATTCACGTAATGTCTCTTTATAGTGTTTGATTACACCATGTTTCTCCTTACTGTTATATAAAAAATAGGGGTTAAGTCCTTCTTAACAAATCTGGTTGTAAGAAAAACAAAACTCTTGCATCACTTTTGGACACCTGGATCTTCCTTGACTGCTGTCTGTCATCACCGTACTGTCCTAATTCAACCTTCTTTCCACGTTTGGGACAGGTTAGGGTAGATGTTGACACACGGTAAAGATTGTCAGCTTAATGATAGGAGTTCGTGTCCTTCATTAGTATGAACAAATTATGAAGGCGTCTCGGAGCAAGTGTCATTTGTGCAGCTACTTAAGAGCTGGTTTCCATCGCTTGTGGGATTTGAGTAAAAGCTGACTAGAGGGCCTTGTTCCTTGGAGCCTGTTTCGCAGGTGCGTCCTGTACTTTCACCCTAAGCATCTTTGCTGCAAGCATTTTTGCCACATAGCTAATTGTTTGCAAGGTAATTTTGCCTCAAAAGATAAAATGAATGAAAAGTGAAATAAAAGAAAGACATTAAAAAAGACGTGATGAAACACATGCTGTATATCCGGACTATGTTTAAATGTTCTGTCACATGCCCGGTCTTTGTATTTCACCCAATCATATAAGCCAGATTCTGTGCCAAATACAAAAATTCTGTCCACATTATATTCTCAAATATCAAATCACAAAAAATTTTTACCATTTTCAAGAACCTTACGCTCCTCAGGAATCACGAAACCATTTCTTTTGGGTGGGGGTGGGTGAATAGGAGGAGGAAATTGATTCTTACTTTACCTCCGATTTCCAAGATTGCTGATAAATTTGGTAAAGACAGCATCAGAGAACAAGCTGTTGTACCCGAATTAGCTAAGAACCGATAGTTCACACTCTCAGAGATGTTGTGAGCGACTAGCCATCGTTGGTAGCTGCCATAGCTTGGTAAAATTTGGTTTTGATGGGAGGGAGGGATCTCTGTGCTCACTGGAGGATTTGCAAACTATGTTATCATTTTCTAGTCTAGTGTGCAATCTGCCTTTCACTCTCTTATTTCACACTTCCAGTAAGTTTTATCACCGTATTTTCTAGTTGAAACCAAACTGTCAAACCAAAGTGTCAGCCGGTTATTTTTTCTTCTACTGCAAAATTGCCTTACAGCCAATTAGTTATGTGGGGAAAATGTTGGTGGTAAAGATGCTCATGGTAAAATGCCTAGCGCCCTGCACAGGCTCCCTGGGAGGCTGCCCAGCAAGGCTCTGGGACATGGTGGAGACTGTACATGAACTTGTGTAGCCCCAGCCTCACACGGAGGCTGCCTCCCAATTCTCCCTGCCATCTCCGGCTTTGGCAGCCCTACTGTGTGCGAGTGTCATTAACTACACATGATGTCACAGGAAGGAGAAAACACTATAAATGGCACACAGAGTCTCCAAGAGCTGTGAAGTGAAAGGACTCGTCCTGCTGGCAACATTTCTTGTCCAAAAGAAGGCCCGTGGCAGAGAAGGCAGAGCTGAGCTGTAGGTGCAGCCACTCGCTTAAATCCGTAAGCCGCACCTCATTAATCCGGGTGATGGAGACGTCAGGCATCCCCACCTCCTGGGAAGAGGCTTTTTTTGGTGAATTCTTACATAGCCTCTTAGGCTGCATTGCAGCTCCATAATTGTGACCTTATAACAGTTACCATGGAAAGAATTCCTAGATTATAAATAATGACAATGTGAGTTTCCTAGTTACCGAGTGTATTTATAAAATGAATTCCAAAGGTACATGACATTTAATTCCAAGCTATTTTTAGAAACTAAAGGATAATAAAGGAAAATACCTTTTTTTCCCCAGAAAATATAGAAAGAAATAATTGTACCACTTTTCCAAATCTAGTTATAGAGTAGTAGATTTATTTGGCCACTAGAAAAAATTAAAGAGTTTTTAGTAGTATACCATTCTCTGGGGTTTAAGGAAAGTGTTTACAATCATACAGATTTTGGTGTGAAATCAAGTTACTACGACGATGTATCAGAATTAGATTTATCAAAATTATCTTGGAAAAAAAAGACGTAGCATCCCTAATTATCTTGTCAGACAAAGAAATTGGAAGGACAGATATGTCTTCTATTCTGCAAAATATTTTTATTAACAGAAACCGTTATTTCTCATGCACAGCTCTTGAAAGCAAAGGCTTACCTAGTCAGAGGAGTCATGAACCAGAGAGGGGAGTGAGGATTCCGAAGGAATATATTACAAAAGGAAAGCCACTAAATGGGCTTTAAATCACTTTAATGTGCTGCATAAACGCAAGTTCAAAAAAGATATTAAAGCAATGGAAATGCAGTAATTTTTATGTCCCGTCTAATATTTTGTCTTTTCCGAATACCATTCTACAAGGTGCTTCAAAGAAGTTGGCATATAATGTTTCTTCAGCTTGGTTGCAATGTTTCATAATTGGGAAATTTTTTTCTTTTCTGAATCTTGAAATCGAGTCCGATCTTTTGTGACATCCTGAAACGTGAAGCTCAGGAACTTAATTATTGGAACTGATGTGGATCAACGCTGCCCCAGGGAGAGAAGACCAAGGTGTCCTGGCCCACATGCCAATCTATATGACTCGATTCATATCTAAAGTTATACGGCCACACAATAACCAGACCCACCTGCACCGATACCATTTTAATGACTTTTTGCATGATCTTTCCTTTATCTGGTAAAAATGTCACGTACCCTTGGCTTATAAATTTAGCCCTAACCCTAGACACCGTGCAGCCCTTCAGGGCCCGTGGGTCCTGTCCCCTTGCTATTCTCTGAATAAGAGAGCACTGCTACCAGACCTTGAGAGTCCAAGAAATCTTTCCTTCGACTCCTTGGCTCGCCGAGCCCGCATCAGAACCTCTAGCATTAAATTCTCCTCTCTCCATGTATATTTAATGTAGCATATATTACATATTTGCAAGTTCTTTTGGTTCAATTTCAGTAAGTATTTATTGAACACTATATTAGTTTTCCGTGGCCACTATGGTAAATTACCGCCAACTCAGTGGCTTAAAATAACAGACATTGATTATCTAACAGTCTGTAAGTCAGAAGTCCGACAAGGTCTTACTGGGCTGTGCTCCTGGGAGAGGCTCTAGGAGAGTATCTGTTTCCTTATCTCTCCAGCTTCTAGAGACACCCAGCTTCCTTGGCCTATCGCCCCCTTCCTCCATCTTCAAAGCTGGCAATGGTGGATCGAGTGCTTCTCAAATCACATTACTCTCACCTCTTCCATCTTCTCATCTCCCTTCCACTCTCTTCTGCCTCCCTCTCATCTTATCAAGACCCTGTGATTACACTGGGCCCACCAGGACAATCCAGGATAATCTCCCCCTCTCAAGGTGCTTAACTTAACCACATCTGCAAAGTCTCTTTTGCCATTGAGGTAACATATCCACGGGCTCTGGGGATGGGGGCGTGCACATCTTTAGAGAGGAGGGCAATTATTCTGCCTACACAGACACTGGTTTATTCTTTCAAAAAATGTTTCTTGCGTACCTACTGTGTGTTCAATACAGCTGAGCAGATGAATAGAATGATATGAGATCCCAATACTGAAATAACTAATCATTTTTCAAAATTCATAATCAAAGTAAGTAATATCTATTCATGAAGCCTGGAACTGTGCACTGTTTTATGTTTCAAAAGTAAATGCCTGCAAATTTCTTCCCCTCTACCTTCTAAATTTTTTTCCCCATTCACTCTTTGGCTCAGATAAAGAGAAAAAGAGATTCTTTGTACTTCGAATTCAGTCTGTCACTTTGGTTCTATCCATCCGTCTGAAGCTTGCTCCACCTCGTACTTCTTGCATCTCTTGTATTTTCAGGTCCACCTCTCCACCAGGACTCGTTTCTCTCAGTCAGACGCAATAAATGTGGACATGTGCTAAGTATGCTGTGGTGACCGTAGACCAGTGGTAACTGAGGTGTCTATGTGTAAGGCTGGCAATGGAATCCAAGGACCGCTGTTTGGAGCCTAGCCGTTTCCCTTCTTATTGTTTTCTTTGTGTTAATCATTTTGTTTCTTTTTTTCTTCTAAATCTATAGGAAGTCACAGCGTTGTAAAATTAAAAAGTATTTTTAACCAAGTCTAATCATCACATTAATTAGTTTAATTAATAGCAGACAACTTATCCAAATTACAACTCTATATTAGCTTCATAGCTAGGAATAAATTAATGTGAACTTTATAATGATGCCAGTTACAGGTCAATTCCAGTTCCAGAAAGAGGCAGTTGCTGGCAATGGCATGTCTCCCTTTTTTTCTGAAATCTGTTATCTTTGAGATGGCCATCAATGTTGGAGACATAAATTGGGACAGGTCTAGAGGCTGAAGTTTAGTAAAAAGAGAATCATCATCAAACTCTGAGCATTTAAGTGAAATCAAGTCGATTATCAGAACTCCTGTAGGTTTTGGAGCCTTTAGAAACAGAAGCAATCCTTATATGTTGGAGCAAAGACACACCAGGTTCTGCACATGACCAGAAGATTAGAGAAAATTCAACCAACGTCATCCCAGACCACAGCTGACTAAAACGCTGACATCTCTACCATGAACAAGATGGGGACCTGGGAGAAGAAGCATCAGGAAGTTGCAGCAACCCCGTGTGGGTCCTAGGCAGCAACAAGTACCCGTGAGAACCTGAACACCCTCATTTTGGTGCCAACGCTTTTTTGTTAAATGAAAGCCTTGAGGTACCATAGATGACCTCTAAGAGGTTTTGTTTTTTTGTTTTTTTGTTTTTTCATTTAAAAGGGATACATCTGGTCTGCAATTCTCAAATATTTTGGTATCAAGACTCCTTTACATTCTTAAAAAAAAAAAATTATTAAGGGGCTGACCCGGTGGTGTAGTGGTTAAGTTCATGTGCTCCACTTCGGCAGCCTGGGGTTCGCAGGTTTGGATCCCAGGAGCGGACCTACGTACCACTTACCAAGCCATGCTATGGCAGGCATCCCACATAGAAAGTAGAGGAAGATGGGCACAGATGTTAGCTCAAGGCCAATCTTCCTCAGCAAAAAGAGGAGGATTGGCAGCAGATGTTAGCTCAGGGTCAATCTTCCTCAAAAAAAAGAAAGAAAAGAAAGAAATTAGAGCTTAGAAAAAATTTTATATATTTATGAACTCAGTTATAACTAATTAGAAATACATTACATGGTAACATAAACAGCATATATTTATGAAAAATGATTCAAAAAAGTATTTCCTGATAAGAGTGGCAGCGTTCAACATTTTAAAAAAATCTCTTAAATGATTAGCTGAATAGAAGGCCACCGGATTCTCCTGTCTGCTTCCGCACCGGATCTGTTGTGATCCACAAGCCATGCAAAGCGGGAAGCTCTGCCTGCCCTATGGGACAAGGAGAGAGGAAGGTAAACATGTCCTGGCATTATTCTGAAGTTAGTTTTCTTCTCTCAGAACCCCTGAAATGATCTTGGGGTCCCCAAGATGCTTCATCATCAGGATTTAGTAGTGCCTCTCCATAGATGGAGCTATTTTAAGAATTTGTTGAAGTGGGAAATATCAGAATCTACCTGACCTCCTGCTGTCGATATGAGAGCCATCATTCAACAGTCTGACAAGTTCATCCAGGTCAAAAAGGGCTCAGGTTCTTTTGCCATTTTTCCATCATCTTCTTGGACCTTTCTCACTCTTCCTTTTGCTCCTCAGCCTAATATCCCACATGGTTACAAGGTAGCTGCCGTGAATCCAAGCTTTACAAGCATGATTATAATTGTTTTCCACTTCCTCAAGGAGTCTTTCTTTTAAGAACAAAGAAGTATTTCCAAGTCTCCCAGCAAATCTGTTCTTTAACATCATTGGCTGCAATTGGACCACACGCCCTGGTCAAAACTCAATTCTACAGAGGAGAATCAGCATCCAGGCTTGGCTTAAATTAAGAAAGAGTCGTCACAAGAACTACAGTTGGACCCACCCTGCCCGAAATTCATGGTCACAATAAGGAGAGTATGTACCTTCTTAGGAAGGAGGACTGGCCACAGCTGGAAGGCGGAGCAGATCCAGGAGTTGTAAAGTATGATGTGGTCCAGGGACTTCCAAATGGAAAAGCATTCTAAGCCCCTTGGAATAAGGTGAACTGATCCTTTCATCTCACCAACCTTTCTTCCTAGATGATTTAAAGATCACCTCCTTCATATCAGGAAGGTACAACATCCAACAGAATTTAGCACTGTATTAAGTGTTAGTTATGATTCATGAGAAGAGTTAGAAAAGTGCCAGGACCTTCCTCCCACATCTAATTTTTTCGGCAACCGCTAAATGTACTATTCCAGCCAGAAGCTAGAACTTCAAATAAAGAACCTCAGTTTGGGGCTAGTTTATTTATTTACTTTTCTGTTCTGCTTATTTTTGGATTTATGTTTGAATTTATGCTAACTTTTCTAAATATGTTTATAAAACTCTGTTGTTCTTTATTATTTTTAATTCAAGCTTAAAATGTGTACAACTGCCACTAGGTATTCGATGCCAAAAGACAATTTCAACTTGAAAAAGCAAAGGCAAATAGTTCCTGAGGCTTATTAGTGCATTATTGTGGGCATAATTCTTCTTTCCAACACTCACTGTGATTATCTATTTAGAGGAAGCACTTAGTCTCCACTTACAACATAGGAAGACTTTCCATCACCATCAAGTGGAAGATGTGAGCCAAGCAATAGGAGTCTTTATGTGCACAAAACAAATGCCCTAAAGCAAGACACATAAGATGCACTCCCTGCCCCAAAAATCCCATGAGAAAAATTGTACTTTCTTCTGAATAATCAATCACAAAAATAATTTTGGAATGCATAAAACGTGTGTAGCAGAGTGAAAGTTTTCCATTGCTTAAAAAAAGAGAAATTCAGTTTAGGCTAAAAATAGCAACTTACACACCAAGATACATTCATGAATGTTTACTTACAATGAATCCTTAAGAGACGCCACAGTGATTATAAGGCAACCGTCCCTTTTGAATTCAACAAAACACAGGATGCGCACTTTCTCCAATCGTAGGGTGCTTTGATCAGCTCGCAGGAAGAGGATCTGGGCAGGACACAGCACAGGTCTTCCATACAGGCAGAGCAGTTGTGGGTTTACACAAATAATTCGAGGAAAGCTAGGAGACTTTCAGAAATGAAGCAAATGTTTTGTGCTAATATTTCCTACAATCACCGGGAAAGTATAGTACTAGGTTCTGCATCACATGATTCCGGGAAAATCTCCCCTGAAATCTTACATTGATTGAAATTCAATTTTAATTTTAACGTTTTGGTAAGAATAAGAAAGTATTTCTGTAATTTGCGAAGCTTTGGTGTGTCTGATTTTGATGCCTGGCTTCGGCACATCTGTTTCTCCTGGTGTCAATCCCCATGCAGGCCACAGAAAGGGGTCCTGCTCCAGGACAATGGTGAGGTTGCCATGAAAAAGCCCCCTCGGATCTCCTGCTGTAGGGAGCTTACATGATCGATCCTCCCAGCTGCTGCCTTTCTGGATCCACCACGATAATCACTTCCCACAGCCTGTTCACAGACAATGAATAAACCCAGCAGGCTCTTCCCAGAGTGATGGAAGACTCCTCCACTGGGCAACTTTAGTTCAAGACTCCCCACTCTCCTGGCTGACCCGTTCTTGGAACTGCACTGTACCAAGTCTCTTCCTACTCAATCCCTCTTCCCTTTCTCCTTTCACAGGAGTCAGACCTGTGCTGTGGTCTCCATGCTCTCCACCCCATATCCCGCACCCACCCCAACTGATCTCTCACATGTCTAATCCTGTCTTGGAGGCTGCCTCTAAACAGATCTGAATGAGTTCACTCCACTTCTCATAAGTTCATCAAAAGGCACTGAACGTGAACAGAATGTGAAGCCTCTGTTGAATAATAAAGGCTAAAATATGTTCAAAATATGAATTATAGAATTTTTAAGAAGTAGAATTTTACTGTAGTCCAATAAATGCATAATAATTAAGTTAACAAAGAATTGGCCAACAAAATACCTTTAATCACTAGATACTGAGAACTTTAAATGTTATAGCTTGTTTGGGAGGAAGATGGGTCAGCTCAGTACATGGGTACAGGCTGAGAATGAACAGCCACTAAACTATGGCCCCTTCAGGATGGCACCGGAAGTCAATGGTGAGGGAGAATCCCCCAAGAGGGCAGAGTTTCAGGTGTTTCACCTGGGTATCCACATTGTGTAGAAAGAGAAGTGGGCACGGCTAGAATTTAGAGGGACCTATTGGCAGTGGAAAGTAGCTTGGATACTGGATCAGGGGCCTAGAAGAAAAAGATTAGAAAATTGTGTATACAGACATCCAGGGAAGATGCCAGAAGATGTATCCAAGAGAATGGTCGCAAAGTAAGCAAATCTTCCTATTGCATATTAATGTCCACCAGAGACTACCCATCATGGAAGAAATACGGAGCAGTCATGTAGACAGAACGACTTGGCCAGGTGATGGCAGCCAGCATTTATCTTTGGCTAGTCTAACTCTGGCACAATGAGCACATGAGTAGAGTACTATGGTGTCAGGAAATGAGGCTTAGTTGGGCCCAACAACAAAGTCTTCCCTTTTCCGTGTCTGATTGACAACTGCTACTGTAGAACATCCAACCTGATAGCAACGGAGATCAGTGTTGACTTCCCCTTGTATGGTACCAACCCTTGAGGAGGACAACTAGCTTCTTGGTAGCTAGTTGTGACACTAAGTAGGAAGTGACAGCAATTTATATTGCCTGGCATTGATATACATTCTGACTATGAGTTTGCCTTTCCTACCTTGCAGGACTTCAGCCAACACCGCTCTCCAAGAACTTGCAGAAGTTTAGTCATCTGACCACACTGTATTGGACCAAGAGATCCACGTTACAGCAAAACTACTGAGGAGTGAACGTGCCGTGGGATCTATCTGTCCTCCCACGTGCCACACCACAAGGCTGCTGACCTGATAGGGCAATGGGGCAGCCTCTTGCAGCAGAGCTAACGTGCCAGCTTAGAGATGATACAATGTGATAATGAGACACTATTCTCCATTACATATCATACTCTCCAAATCAAATACCACTATAACGTGTTGTGTCCCCAATAGGTAGAATACATGGATCCAAGGACCAAAGTGTGGATTTGGAGTAGCTCCATTTTCTCTTACTCCCAGTGTCTTGCTTGGAGAATTTGTTCTTGTCCCATGAAACTCTAGGCTCTGTGGGTTTAGGGGTGGAACACTTCCATCATGATACACAGAAAGAGTCCCATTAAACTTTCAGCTATGTCTCCTGCCCGGTTACTTCAAGCTCCTTGTGCCAAAAGACCAGCAAGCAAGGAAAAGAGCCACCATCTTCACAAAGGTAATTGACCATGATCATCAGGAGGAACTAGGGTTTCTATCACAAATGGAAACAGGTAAAAAATATGTCTGGTATCAGGCGATCCACTGAGGCATCTCTGGATAAGCCCTTGTCCAATTTTGATGGTAACTGAACAAAGGCAGCAGCCACAGCCTAAGAAAGGAATGATGAGCAGGGGCTGGAGCTCCTTAGGAATGATTGTTGGGTCCACAGGTAAGCTGCATGACCAGAAGAGATGCTGGCCAAGGTTAAAGGGCTTCTAGAATGAGTAGTAAAGGAGGGAGGTGATTTGTATCATTTGAAGCCCTATACCAGCTATAGTGATGTGATCTGTATTTTATAACATTAACCTGATTCTTGACAGATTCCCAAGGCAAAGCCCAGCTAGAACTTTGGAGGAGCTGTTCCCAGTGGAGTGAATTGTTGAGGCTAGGAGAGCAGATCAAGTGGTGCAAGGAGTGGATTGCCATGGATGATGTAGAGTGCCTCCCAGTCCTCCCTTCTGGGCAGGGGCATTAATTTCCCCAGCTGCCAGAAGAGTTCCCAGCTGAACTGGACTCTGGGAAATGGTCTTGGCTGAAAGGGAGGTGGGAAAGCAGAACTACGTTCTGTTCTATACAAACGGCAGGCCTATTTTCAGGCTGGTCACTTTTAGGAAGGATTACATCAGGAATCTGAGAATCTTGAAAACGGTTTTCTTAAAGCTACCCATTTGTTCCCAAACCAGATGAAAAACTTTTGTGTATCTCAAAGGGTGTTTATACTTCGGTTTAAAGACTACCTCTCATCATCATCTGCGCTCGCCTAGAATATCACAACATTATCTTTCCTGGAATCCTGGTATACACTTTCCTCCCTACCTCCTTGTCCCCAGTGTTATTTTTATTGCAGTTAGAGAGACATTTTATAAGTTGAAGTCTTGCCTCGTCTCTGCTAGTCCCCTCCAGATGGATTCTCATTGTTTTGGGGATAAAGAAGTAAATTCTCATCATTGCCTACTGGCCTTGCAAGACCCAGACTCTCCTAGACTCTGCACTCTCCCCTGCACTCACCACAGAGGAGCCTCCTGGACCTGCAGCTCCCCTCCTTCTACCTTAGTGCCTCCCTCCCACTGCTCTCCTTCTGGAATGTTCTTTCTTCCTTCCCTCTTCACCTGCTGTACTCTACTCAAATTTCAGGTCTTTGGCAGGAATTTTTCTTTGTTGGGAAGCTTTTCAAAATCCCATAGAGGTTAAATCCTCTGTAATAAAGGTGATCACGTGTGCTGGTTAATCTGGGAAATGCAGGTTTTCACCAGTTGTCTGGTTGCAGCACCGTCTCATTCACTGATTTAAGGCATCTGGTCCCCACCTCTATAATCTGGTTCAATTCCACACTGTACTGTGCTTCCCCAACTCTTGAAAACATGTATTATTTTATTTTTTAATATCTGTTTCCTTAAAACAACTGTAAGAATTATGAGCGCAGTAAAATATCTATCATATCCATCCTTAGCATATGGTAGAATCATTGGCGCGTCGTAGATGCTCAGCAAATGTTTCTTGAATGAATGAGAGATTGACTGAAACATTGGGGCACTAAAATATTATGCAACTGCTTTCACCAAGAAAGTACAGTATCAGTTTATACTACCACCTAATATTTATAGCAATACTCCAACAGAGCAAACGGTATGGAACCCTATCCCTTAAAAAAAACTTAACAAGGATAAAAAGGTTACAGGTCTTGCTTGAATTTGCATTTCTTTCATAACTAGGAAGAGAGACATTTTCTCCTTACTATTTATATGCCATTGAATGGAATGGAATATAAACTGAATGGAATGGAATGGAATGAGTTTTTCATCCGTATCCTAGGCTCTTTCATTTACTGTGGTCTTTGTAGTGTTATTGTATCTGTGGACAGTTTTATTTATTATAGGTATTCACCCTCTATCTGGTTTATTTGATGCAAACATCTTTCCTACTATTGTTTTCTTATTTCTTTCATTTTTGTTCCTTTTCAACTTTTGTATGATTAACATTTTTATAGAAAAAAGTCTTCTAACCATTTCTTTCATAATTTTATTTCTTGTCTGGCACACTTTTTCCAAAATTATGAGAAATGCTTTTTCATTTTTTTTCAGGTTTTTCATAAATTCTTGGTTGACTTTTAGCTCTTACCCAAAGGTTCTTTTGACATACAATATATACTGTGGATTTAAATAATTTCCTGTCCATTCTCTTTGGCTACATAATAACTTTAAAAAATAGCTCGTTACAGATAAACTTCAGTGCAGCTCCTTCTAGTTCATAACAGTTATAGCACATACAAAATACTTAGATGCTGTTGTGCATGCAAACAACATCATGAGGAGGAGGGGAGCATAATGAGCTCAGTCACTGGGAAGGGGTGCTTGGGAATCCAGGAAGGTGAGTACACACCAGTCTTGTGGATTATGGTGTGTCTGTGAACATCTACGGATTCACTGGCCCCTTTTTGTGTGAGGCTACATGAAGTCCTTTAAATCAAAAGTGTTCTGTAGGACAGCAAGAAAGTATAGTATGGGATTTACGTGAATGACACACGGAATTGGGGCAGCTCTTCCTCATACACAAGGCGGTCATCCTACTGAATGCTGCATAATGAGGAATCTGATCCTTAACCACGCGATTTGCCCACAGCCGTTGGGAGACACAGTGTCAGCCTGGTGAGGGCAGAGGGGAGGCAGGTGTGAAGGGAAATTGTAAACACTAAGACAGATGTTTCTTTCCATCTGGACTTCAGATGGCAGTCAAAGATGACAATAGTGGTTTGACATTCTTCTAAGTCATGTCTTCTCATTTATTTCCTTTATGTTTGCTGACACATTCTTAGATTTGCACACACATCCTTGTGAGGACATGCATGCATTTAGAAGAAGGAGGTTGGTATCTGGGGTGTAGTCTGTGCTCATGGCCCAAAGGAATATCTGCCCTTATTCACAGCAACTGACCCACCTAAACCAAAATGGTGGCTCAGAGACACGTAAGAAAAACAGGTGGGAGTGGGATAGGGCAAAGCCACAGATAGCTGAAACACACACATTTTTACTCAATGTGCAGCATATTCAAATCTTTGCAGCAAATGTACATCCTTTTAGACCAAGCTGAAACTTAACACAAGGTTGAGCTTTCTGCTAACGGCGTTGCTAAACCATATGCTGTCAAAGCTGACATTCCTACAGCTGACTTTTGATCACTAGTTTCCAAAAGCCTCATTCTAAACCTCATTTGTATTTTTCCTTTTCCTCAGGGAACAAAGTAAATTTCAGCCTATCTCTTTTCATTTATGTGAAATAAAGTTTAGCTCTCTCATTTGTTTTATTGAGTTCATTTTTAAGAGAAAAAATGATGAATGCACCCATGCATTCATTCAGCAAAGAATGGAGATAGGAGTTCTCCATTAGCCACATATAGCCATTGTATTGCTAATGCCCTTTTCAGCTATTGGATTAAAATTTGCTTTTATGGATATGGATACTGCTATTTTCTTTTATGAGTATTGTTGTGCTGCTTTCTCGGTTCAGCTGACCTTGTCCCTTAAATGTGACGGTGACTTCGTTCAGATAGTGTTACAAAACACCAAACTTGAACATGAAAATAGAAATCATAAAAAAAAAAAAACCACATCAGTTTCTGTTTGTTTTTTTAACTTAAGATTTAAGGGGAATATTTTTGAGTAATTAATGCATTATAACCTGAAGGTCAGACTCAGGCCGTATTGAATCCTGCTTTGAAAATATTTCCCCCAAGGCTTGCTTGCCCCCTTGTAAAATGCGTATCATTCAACAAATCTTTGTTGATTATGCCAGTCACTATAATAGGTTTTGGCATCACAGCATTGAACAAAACAGACAGAAATCCCTGCCCCTTTGTCTGAATTTTGGACACTCAGCAGATGGGATCTGCCACATACACCCACCCAGTGTTCCATTTCCATAGCCCAAAGTATCCTGGTATCTTGTTTATTTTCCTTCCTCCCAGTCTTTTTGGGGAGAATTTTAATAATGCGTAAAATTGAGACAGGGTAAAAAGATGTCTTGAGACCCAGGCTGTTCCCACAAAACTTGGCAATGTTTAAACGCAGCTCAGCTGAGGACCCCGTGGCTGATGCTCAAGGCCCCATGCTGTCCTCCAAATTTCTACAAAAGGGAGAAAACATACTGTCTTTGGGCCTGCAAGTCACAGTCTGCGCTCAGGTAAACATCTTTTTTCTTAATGTAGTGTCTACAATGAGTCAAATAGCGCCATGTCTAGCATTTGAGTGTTTTAGAGATTAACCAATTCGTACTCAGGATGAAAATAGGAAAACCATCATGCTGCATTTACCAGGCCAATTCACACGCGTTACCAAATTTAATTATTACAACCACCATTGAGAATAGATTATTTTTTTACACTTGAGGAGACTTTACACAAAACCCACATAGTTAGGGTCATTATGGATTCCCACAAGGGCAAGACCAGAGAAGAGGAGAAGAACTGGCCCTTGGGGTAATCATGACTGGGGGCGGGAGCCTTTCTCTCCCCGCGGATCCAGGGGAGGCTGCAAACCCCTAACATGTGAACTCAAGGGAGAGGCTCAAACTTGAATCCAACCAGGCTCAGCTTATGAGAAGAAGACAGGACAACAGCAGAAACAAAAAGGGGGTGGTGGCCTTGTTAGACTTATCACTTTGTGCCCATGACTAACACGAGGAGCACAATCAGAAATAGGGCTCAGTTCTTGCCAACAGGTCTGACAAGAATGGGGTGAAGGTAGTCAGCGAGCCTGTGCCCGGGGACAAGGTCAGACCTGCAGGGCTCCAAGAACCCGAAAGACAGAAGCCTCGGACACTCTGTGCCTGGACAAGTGAGGGACTTTCCGACAGGCCCCTGCTTGGCACTTCAGCCCCCAGACCTGAGACCCCAAAAGAGTATTTTCAAACTTCATTTTCATTGGGGTAAAAGCTAGTATCCAGCTATTGGTTCCGGACTTGAAGAGAGAAGCCTTAAGTGTTTTCAATTATTGTTGATGATTGATGGAAGTTGGCTGAGGCTGGGAAAGAACAGAGTGAAAATTCAAACCCAGATGTGTTGAAATGCGATTCCCTACATGAAACAAGGGCTGTAACACTTAGCTTCCATCTAACCAAAGCAGAGTGAGAACTGATGTTGACTAGACCTTGATGGGCAAGGCTTGGCTATGCTAGAAGCAGCCCAGTTCACTGAATGAGCTCCAGGGATGGGAGCAAGTTCTCCTGTGTAGAATCACAAAGGAGAAATTCTGAAATAATTGGAAAGGATGTTGGAAGTTTGGGCAAGTTTTCTTAAGCTGTTCTTTTCACTGATGATGGTGTATTTCTGAGGTCAGGGGCCAACAGATGAAGGGAAAGAACTGGAAGAAACGTCAGGAGAGGGATCCCAGGACTGCGATTCTCCTTCGGGGGTTGTATGACCTTCTCATTGTTTGGTTTTTCAACAATCCTCCTCCCCTTCATAAACTTCTTCCATCATGGTTGAGTGGATTGTTTTCTAAATTAAAGTGTATTAAAACACATTTCAATGATAATAGATTGAGGTGTTTACAATAAATATAATTAGAAATGTACTGTGCTATTGCAAAGCAAGAATGGAAATCACTAATGTACCAATTTAATGCTGCTGCAAATAAGTAGAACAATTTAAGCTGATAGGCTGAAAATTTCCTACTCACATTTGAAAAGTTTTAAAAATAAAATCAAACAGTGATTTGTTTTCCTGAAGACAAACAAGCCTGGAGCTGAAGGCTTTCTTCCTGATTTTAATAGTCAAAGAAACTCTCACGCTTGATAAAGAAAGTAGGAGATCTTGTTGGGAGAATTTCCATTTTTGGCAGACTTAACGATGTTTTCATAATTCTATGGCTCACTATTGGCTTTTCTGTTGACCTCCGTGTTTGTTTTCTAATTTGCAACCAACCGTAAAGTTCTTCTTATTCAAAATATTTCACCGGGAGATGTTGAGGAAGAAGGCCTTCAAGCATTTTCCTGTTCTCACCACTCTGAAGCTCAAGCGCGGTGCCAGCTCACATGACTGGCGCATATCTGTTCAGTCCCATTTCATCTGGCTTTATTCAATTCTAATCCAGCAGCTCATCCTATCTGAAGAATGCAAGAGGAAGATGGCTGGATCAGGGTAACATTCAGAGCCAGGGACTTCTGGGGGCATGGGTGATGTCTCGTGAATTTATGGCTAGGTTGACAAAATAACGCTGCGTGAAACCTTCACATTCAGCGTGCTCGGCCACGTTAGGCAGTAGACAGGAAGGTCAGGCAAAGAGAGCAGGGGAGCACAGTCTTCAATGATTAAACCTTTGCTGTTTACATAAATTTTCATGTATCATAACCTCAGCTACAAAACCCACAGATCCAAGTGAGGAGGAGTACTGAGCTCTTTGCTGCCAGCGTCACTGCAAGAAGTTCAAAAGAAGAAACAAATGGGAAATGTTTGCTATTAAACAGTATTATTGCTTAGTCCATAAACACAGAATAAAATGATTCTTATTAAGTAGCGTAGGGAAGAACGAGAAGCCCAGATTCTGCGCTGTGTTCACCAGCATACCGTCTTTCCAGCAGAACCGCCAGCTCCTTCTGGCGTACTATCAGAAGTGATCATTTGAATGGTCCACAGTGCTAATCTGTCAACGGACTCGTTTCCTGGTCTTCTGATTCTGCCTACGTGATCCGGTTCTTTTTGGGAACACTGTGGTGGAACATTTGGTCTCCGAGTTTACACAACACACACAGATATTCTCTCAGAAGCCTATTTGTTTATCTGTTTGTTCTTTTCATTCATTCCTTCAACAAATGCTTTTTGTGCCAAGCACTGTGCTTTGTGTGGGAGAAAGTGGAGAGAGCAAAAACAGATTCTGTCTGATGCAAATACACTTGTCAACTGAACTCGTCATTGAGCAAACAGCAATGGATTTGTTGTGTTTTGTTTTCTGTAAACTGGAAAAGCTGTCTCTCTGGGGTCTGAGCACAGAGCTGTTGACTAAAAGCTCTACCCTTTTATTGGCTGTTTCATGGCCTCGAGCCATAGAATCCCTCTATTTCCTCATCCATGTAACTCAGAAAAACAGCCCTAAACTCTCGGGGATTAACCAATTAGGGATTTCAAAGGGTTTCAAAATCTCTTTCATGGTTTTTCTGTATTATTTTATGAGTAGTCTTATTAATATGCTTCATCTGTGTAGTTTTGTAAATTATAAGCAATAAGTGATCTTTGCTTCTTACATTCGCCACTATTGGTCTTTATTTTTGATTAAATTTACCATTAAAGGAACCCTTTTTCGCCCTTGGGATTTTACTTTCTCTTCCAAAGAATTCCTCAGCATGGGGAATCCTATGCCTTCACATTCGGGCTTCCAAAGTAGAGTGTTCTTGTGTTTGAAAAGTTATCTAAGTGTTTTACATTATTTCACCACAGAGGAGGGCAAATTTGCTTGAGAGAAAGGAAGAGAGAGAGGGAAGGAAGGAAGGAAAGAAAACACATTTAAATACTTTGTACAAACGATGAGAGGCACAACAGGAGACTGCTTGAGTATATATGGATTGTTCAACGTACACGCATATGTTGAGGATAATAAAATAGAACTGATGAGTAAAATATCCTCATAAAATTCATGAAGTCAAAAACATATCTACTATCTGTGTGCAGGAGCACATAAGTGCAATGAAAACAGTTCTTAAACTGTAGTTAAGTAATGAATTATATGACTGAGCTATTTTTAAAGTAGTACTTTGTTTATAATAACGTCTTTTTATAATCCCTAACTTCTAATTAATGCAAAATAAATCATCCACCTAGCACATTCTATCATTTCCCAATTACCTGTGCCTCATAACCAAATCATTCTTTATTGCATTTTAAAATCATGACTATATGAAAATTTCTTCTACTGACAGTATTTTCCTAAGTTTACTAACTGCGTGTATTTTTCTTTATGTTCTGTAAGACTACAACTTATTTCATTAGTTATGCCAAAACTTTATTCTTTTATAACACCATGGAAAGGGCATTTCCCCCTTTTTTAGACTAAAACACGCTCCATTTTTATCCAAGGATTTCATAGCTCCTCCATTTAACTCATAAACTCATTCGTTCTGTTATATGGTGTGTCCTGGGAATAAATCCAGGAACAGCAAGCCTCATCTTGTGTTTTTATTGTTAAAGCAACTTTACTTACATATAAAACCCTCAAAGGGGCACAAGTGGCCCGCAGCCCTCCACCTGGCCATTACCCCTCTGTGTACTGATGAGTGCCTCATAAAATATTAACCGGTTTGTGTCTAGGGTAAAATATGAGGTTGTGATGTGACAGTGACCTGTGTCCTCAAGGAGAGGTTTCCATTTTGTGCTTCAGAAGGTGCAAGGAAGGCGGATGTCTTGGCTCCCCCTCCCAGGGCTGATGGGCGCCATCGGTCAGTGGTGTGAAGTCACACACTGACAGGCAGCTTTCTGGGCTCATGACTAAACTATCATCCCACCACACTCCCAACTTTTTTAGCTATCCTACCTCTTTTCATGTCTCAGAGAGAAAGAAAAAAAATACCATTCCATCAAAACTGACCTTACTACACATGCGATATGGTTTTAGAAGGAAAGAAACGGTGCTGTGATGGAGAATAACAGTGGGACCTACTTGATATAGCAAGGCCAGCGAAGCTGAGATGTGAAAGATGAAAAGACCACAGGCCTGTGAAATGCAGAGGGGACGTTTCCACGTGAAGGGAAAAGCAAATGCAAAGTTTTCTTATGAAATAAAGCCTGTCATGTCCAAGAAGAAAAAAACGATGATCCCTAAAGTTTCGACAACTGAGTTCAGGTGGCTGCAGATTTTCCTTTGACCTCTCAATGTTTGTGGACAGCCAGGAGAAAAAGGTGAGTCAGCCTGGAGCAGTAAAGTGAAACTAACAGGCAATGTAAATTTCTCTGGAGGGTAGACAGGAAGGGTTGGTGTGCAGGATTGCCCACCTCAGGTGTGCAGGAATATCGGAACACGCCATTAGGAATTCTGTCTGCAGAGGACATCCAGACAGAGACTCAATCAAAGGGGCCCCAGGCAGGCAGAAGGAAGCCAGAAGAGATGGAGGAATGCCAGAGATAGTCCTAGAACTCCAAATGAATCTAGAAGAGACTTGAAATGCCTGAGGACATGTCTGGGGCAAAGTTTGGAGTCAGCCCAAAGAGCACCAAGGACAATGAATGACCCTCCAGATCAAGCCCTGGGACCTGTCATGAGTTCCTCACCATGGGCTTAAATAAACAAAGAGAACTAGCTGCCTTTGGGGAATAAAATTAAGATATTTATTTGCTGTTATGCCAAACCTTTGACGTAATTTCTTTCTTTCTTTTTTTTTGTGAGGAAGATTAGCCTTGAGCTAACATCCTTGCCAATCTTCCTCTATTTTGTGTGGGATGCTGACATAGCATGGCTTGACAAGTGGTGCTAGGTCCGAGCCCAGGATCCAAACTTGCAAACCCTGGGCCGACGATGCTGAGTGCATGAACTCAACCACTATGCCACCTGATCCACCCCCTTTGTGTCATTCTTTATGCTTTTTTGTGCTTAGGTTGGTTGAGCTGCTTGGAGCAGTGATTTTATAGTTTTCACAAAATTTGGGAAATTTTTGCACATTATTTTTTCAAATAGTTTTGCTATTCTTCCTCTCTTCTCTCCTTTGGGAGCTCCAATTATACAGATGGGAGGCTGCTTGAAATTGTCCAACAGATAATTTTTTTTTGGTCACATCTCTTTCTGTGTTTCATTTGCTATGTCTTCAAGTTCACTAATCTTTTCCTCTGACACTAATCTCATCTAGTATACTTTTCTTCTCAGCCATCGTAGTTTTCATCACGAGAAGTTTGATCTGAGTCATTTTTGTGTCTTCTGAGTCTCTGTCTCTAACATGCTCAATTTTTCCTGTAGTTTCTTCAATATATAAAATGTGGGTATAACAACTCTTTTACTGTCCTTATCTACTAATTTGGTCATGTGTCATTTTCAGATCTGTTCTCAGTCTGTTTCTATTTGTCTGCTTCTTTTCATATTAATTTTTTATTGAACAGCAGGCATCATGTATCTTATCTGTGATGCAAAGTTTTCTTATGAAATAAAGCCTGTCATGATTATCAAAATCATTATTAAAAGATTCTTTCTATTTTTTTTTTGAGGAAGACTAGCCCTGAGCTGACATCCATGCCCATCTTCCTCTACTTTATATGTGGGACACCTACCACAGCATGGCGTGCCAAGTGGTGCCATATCTGCACCCGGGGTCCGAACTGGGGAACCCGAGGCCGCCGAGAAGCAGAATGTGTGAACTTAACTGCTGTGCCACCAGGCCAGCACCTGTGACAGATATTTCTATATTCCTATAAATATCCTTGGGCTTTGTTCTAGGCCACAGTGAAGCTACTTAGGAACAGTTTGATCTTTTAACATCTTGCTGTCAGGGGGACCAAAGCAGCCTTTTGTCCAGAGCTAAGGGCACCCACTACTCAAGTAAGACCCCTCTGAGTACCTACTGATGCCCCAGGAATTTAAAGCATTTTTCTCCCTGGCCGGCGGGAACACATGCTATTCCCAGCCTTGTGTGCGTTCCAGGGACTGTTTGCCTGATCCTCCCAGGTCGCTCTCTCCCAGCTGGGGGTGGTTTCCTCATGAGCATGTCATGACCCTCAGCTGAAGACTTAGGGGAGCTCTCCGCACATCTTCCACTCTCTCTCTCCTCTCTCTCCTCCCTCTCTTTGCAGCTCTCTTCTCCCTGTGCCTTATAGGGGGAGCTCCATCTGCTTTGTTTTCTGCGGATTCTCAGCTCCGTCTCCTCAACTCAGGGAAACAGAAAGATTCCTCCTGGGAATCGCCTTCCTCGTCTGCAGGTGGAGACTCTCTCCTGGCAGGAAGTGTGGCCAGGACGGAGAGGATCCTTTTTGTTTTCCATCTCTAAGGATCACTGTCCTGTGCTGGCTGATAGTTGGTATCAGAAAACTCTGTTTCGTGTTTTTGACTATTTCTTCTGTTGTTTCAGGTAGGAGAGAAATCCTGTGTCTGTAACTTCACCTTGATCAGAAGAGTCAAAATACTCAAGATTCAGTTTTATAAAGTTATACAAGGCCCTTAGGTAGGTGCAAGCAGGAGATAGATGGAGCAGAGAACCAACAAAAACTGTATCAAATAATGACAAAATTAAATAAAAGAACACAGAGGATAGGTAATATTTATTAACAGCTGTCAGAGTGCTAGTCTCTTTCCTAAGCACTTGGATGAGTGAGCTCACTTTTTATGCTAAACAATCTTCTGAGATAGGTACTTTCAAAACTCCCATTTTACAGATGAGAAAACTAAGAGAAATTAGGTGAGTTGGCCAAGAAATCATAATTTGTCAGAGCTGGGAGTTGAACCCAGATCATCTACCTTTGGAGTCTGTACCTAACAGTGCAGAAAAACTTCAAAATCTACTTGGAACAGGAAGGTGGCAGCCAGGACCTTAACAAACAATGAGAATATGGGCTTCTGTTGGCTTTGTCAGGTACCCAGTACTATGGTAATCATCAGTCACACCCTTGTTGCTGCTCAAGGCCAGTATAGCCTGGGGAAACAAGACCACACAGCGTCATGAAATCGTGCATTTCTGCACTGCCTCCACCCCGGTGAGCACACTCCTATACCCCTCTGAAGACTATTATCCAGAAACTTGCATCCTTGGTTCTAAGGTGTTCTAATGTTTTAGACAACAACAAAAATTTCCTCTTTTCCATGTATTTTATGAGCCGTTTGTGCTCAGTGCGCCTGTCAAAATCAATATACTTCACTATATAAACACATAGACAGATAAACATCATACGTCTGAATTTTATATTGTAGTTCGGTTAGAAATATGTCTTTAAAATGATTGAGGTCCACTCAGCCAATTTTTTCAGTCTGTCTCTGGGACTATTGGGTCCTATGTATGGAAGTTGTACAATATCAGTGCAATGGTGTTTGCGAATTTCATTTACCGTTTCCTATCTTTTAAGCTTTGATATACATTTGTGCATGCCCTCGTAGTCCAAGGGATGTAAACGTGTGGTGGAATGAGGAGGGGCAAATGGCTCAGGGCCTTTGTGTTTGAGAGGCGCACAGCCCTGCGGTGGAGCTCTGAGCTCCCCCAGCACCTGCTGTAGCTGCAGCCTCCACCCAGGCAAATCCCTTCTCAGTGACAGCCTCCTGCACGGTGGGCGCTAACTCTTCTCCAAGTCACCCAGCCACTCTCCTTTGTCCCGTGTCTTTCATCACCAGGGTTGACATCCTTTCTTTAAGCCATTGTACAACTTTGTAACAAAAAATATCTATATCAGAATATTTACTGAGGAGATAAATAGAACAAAGACCCTGTAATTTGAGGAACAAAAGAGAATCATTTATCGTGGCTCCAGACTCAAAGATGTGGTAACTTTATAGAAAATACTCACAGATTTGAAAGTGTATCAGTCAGGATGGTCTAGGGTGCACTGCTCACTAACAAATATCCCTCACCTCATGGGGGCCGTGACAGCACAGGGTTACTTCTTGCCCATGTTCCATGTACATCTGGGGTCAGCTTTGGCTCTGCTTGGTATTGTCTTCTATCTGGGACCTAGTCTCGTGGAGTAGCTGCCTGGGACATGGTCAGTCTTGACTCAGAGGAGAGATACGGGGAACCATAAGCCAGGTTTTGAAGCTTCTGCTCTCACATTTCATAGTCCACACAAGTGACACGCCACTCAGCGAGGTGGGGGCTGGGTTTCCATGATCCTCCGAATGCCCCTTTCAGAAGGAACACTTACAGTTCCATGGCCAAGCCTGATATCCATGGGTAAAGAAATGTAATCCCCCAGGGAAAAAAAATGAATATTTTAAACAATAATAAATGGTACCCCAAAGACTAAGGGCTTTCTCCATTGCTGCAAACTTCACATGTGACTTTAAGTGCAGCCTTATGGTGCCATAGTGACAGCAGACCTGCAGACTGCAAGGCACGGCACACAGAAGGAAAATGCTATCGTATATATAGAAATGCAAGAATTGCCATTGGAGTAGGCAAGTTGTTGTTCCCATCAGGATGTAGGCTGCTGGGAAAGACCTACTGGCACCAAAGACCATGCAAACCAGAGAATGAGACCCTCAATTCCTGCACGGGCAATTATCACGTGGGGCCAAGTTATCCAGGCTGCCTTCCACAAGGTAATGCTCAGCTCCCACCCTGCCTTGTCCACGTAATGGAGGTGTGAAAAATGCAGAGCATAGATGCCAGTCAAGAGGAAGAATGAAAGCTGTGCTACTCCCAGGGGCTTGAACAAAGATGTTCTCTCAGTTTAAGGACCTCACAGCCCTGGGGAAACAAGGTAAAATAGAGTTTGTTTGTCTCATTTAAGAAACAGATTATTTTATTCACACAGGGATGTCTTAGATAAAAAAAATAATTCCTAAGACCGTAGCCAACACCCAGGAGAAGAGCTCTCTGAATCTGTAGCAAGTTCTAAAAGCCTCATTTCCCTCTTCCAAATGTGGTGCTGAAGATCAATTTAGCTATCGAATTAGGAACAACAAGCTGCATAGAAATTACACCATGGAACCTACAGGAAAAGGCTGACTTGGAGAAGAATTCTGGATGGTGTGAATAATTCTGAAAGCAGAACATGCAGCTTGGAAATGTTTTAATTGTCCTGCACGGCCACTGCAGACAACCACGTCGATGCATTAAGAACTTGGCAAAGAGGGCCAGCCATCAATTCTAGAAACTGCCACTTCCTGGAAGGCTTTCTCTGCCTGGAGATGGTACTCTGCACCACGAAGGGGCCAGCCCACTATCACTGCTGTAATTGTGTTCTTGTTACAGATCTTCACAAATAGTGTACTGGTACAGAACATATGCTGTGCAAAGCATTTTTACAATACTATTGTATGCTAAGCTGGCAAAAGAATATCAGGGATTCTCTCTCTCTTTCTCTCTAGTTTATATATATGTATATAAAATGAATTTTGAAATTATGCATTTCATAATTATGAAAAATATAACCACATGCAGTGTGTCCACCCGTTACATTGTTTACGAGCAGAAAGTCATGCTAAATAAGAGGATGATAACAACATCATCAAAATAGAGCATTTTAAACACCCAAGTCCCAGGAAGTTAGTTTGACCAAATTAATCACGTTGGTGATTGTTCTGAGTTGAGGACACCGGCCGTGCCCCAGAGAACAGTCAGTTTATGGGATAGGCAGAAGCAGAGACCAAAGGAACCGAGGAAACGCAAAAAAGAGATACCAAGAAAGAAGAACCAAGAAGAAGGAGTCCATCAACATCAAATGAAAAAACTGAGGATTGAAAGTAGGTCACTCTATCTGCTATGCCTGAGTGTTAGTGACTTTTTAAGGAGCAAATTAAGGAGAGCTGTGGGCCAAGCTCCACTGCAGCATCTGGACAGTTCAAGGCCCAGTCTGTTGACATCAGGTGTCAGGTGTACACTGGTGCTGGGCAGGGTGGGCACATCCCACACGTCAGTCCTGGCCTCACAGAGCATCTACTCTAACTCTGTCATTTCCCGCATGTTAGACCATGACCCAGGATAAGAAATGCACTTTACCACGCAAAGCTGAGTGTGTGCACGTACAAACACACACCACTGGGACAAAAGGTTTATTAAGTAATACCTGCATTTACCAAATGATATACACTGACTTTTGTTTCCATTCTATTTTATTTAATTAAAAACATAAAGATCATGACCGCAGCCATCCCCTGGGCTGTGACGTGCTTTTGATGACTAGAGATGGGTGCCGGCAGTCAGGGGAGGAGTGCCAACAGCACAGGTGCTAGAGGTGAGCTTTCCGCCAGAATGTGGGTGGTGGGAGGAGGTGCTGCAGAGCTGGGCAGTGGTGTCATTGGTCCTCAGGGAGCAGGAGGCTTGGGAGAGGGCCCAGGAGAGTGGAGTCTCTGTCACAGGAACTGCAGATCTTGGTGAGGAGAAGATGGAGAAGGAAGTGGGGGCTATGTCTGTGGGAGGAGCAACCTCCACGTGGGATCCAGGTCCCGATGCTGCAGCTGAGAGAAAAGGGTGACCAGGGATCTCCAACCCCAAGATTCCCTCCCTTGCTGAAGCCTCTGCTTTAATGGATAGGCATTAACTGAAGCCGTGGAATCGGCCTTCTCTCAAGGGTGCAATTTCTCAAGGATGGAGTGATTGTAGCAGAGGGGGCCCAGGGCACCCAAGAGGTCATGGAAACACAGAGAAGCAGACAGGGCAGGCTTCCTCTCTTTTCCCTTCCCCCTCCTACCGTCACTCTGCTCTTACGAAGCTGCCACAGGTTTTGTTACTTGCCCTTTTCCTCGGTGCCATGGTTCTCCTGGGACCTGACACAGAGGCAAAGGGAGCGGAGATGTGGTACTGACACCGAGGAACTTCTCCACCCACACAAGTGGGTGGGGAGGATGTCTACTTCTCTTGCACTCCCATCTCTTTGCCCAGGCCCTGCTGTATCTGAGAAGAGGTGCAACGTGGACACTGTGCATTCAGTGGGTGCAGACTAGGTATTTGAGGGGGCACTTTTTTAATGTCCCTCAGGCTACATCTTGCTCTACCAAAGTTCAAAAAGCTAATGTACATGGAGATAAAGTACAACATCCCAGGAAATCCTCTGCAGCCCTTGGGCCCTGCAGGGGACACGGGATAACAGTGAGATCTCTTTCCTCCTCCTCCGCAGGGGTGCACTCATGCACGGTGCCCACTCAGACACTCCCTGGCACACGTCCACTCGGGGCTGTCCACGTTCCAAGTTCTACACTTCCCAGCGTCATTATTCTCCTGGCTTCTTTTTCCTTCTCCTTGCTTCCAGCTGACCTGGCAGTGAACCCAGGGTTGAATCTTTTGGCCATTTTCTGTTTAGTATTCCATCCCAGTCTCTCCTTGGCTACTCTGCTGCTGGTGGAGAAGTTTCCACCGAAAGAGCAGCCCAGTGAAACAGGGGCAGCTGGGAAAGGATGTTGACAAACAAAGACACATCACTTCCCCATCTTGCTCGGAACCAAACCGCTCTCCCGCCAATGTGTGCAAATGCAGGGGCAGAGACTTCTGCTCATACCAAACACGAAGGCATTTGGCAGGACCACTGACCACAAAATCATAATCGAGTGAGGCACATCCTCTCCTCTCAACGTTAGAAGTAGGGCCCAGAAGTTTTCACCTTCTAAATTTTTCTCAAGTAGATGGACCAAAGAATACTCCAACAAGATTAAAGGCTGATTCCCAAATAGAGGTCAGATATGCTCAAATATGCCATCCCTTTCATATAGGTACATGACTTTTATATATATATATATATATAATTAAAAGAATTCTAAAAAATAAAACCCTCAACACACTGTTAATTTGATAGAAATGTCTATTTTGTGGAGAAATTGTGATGCTAAGCACAGAATTTCCCGTAATGGGTAAAATTTTTGAGCGTCTACATCACAATATGAGATGCCATTAGCTCTATTTTACGAAAGAAGAGACAGAGAGACAAAGAGGCTAACTAGCTTATCCAGAAACGCGCGGTGATTGGTAGATCCAAGAGGTAGACCCAGCTCAGCTTGCCAGTCTGCAAACTTAATTACAAAAATTCATCCTCTCAGTTTTATCACTCAAGTCTAAGGAGCTAAGAAAAGAGCCACTGTTTATTATTGGTCCATAAGTATTGTCCTATAATATTGCTTTGTAAGCATTATATAGTGAATTGAACACTGTCTTATCAAAAGCAACCAGATACTATCTACTGGGAAGAGAGCATATGAAAACACAGAGACAGCCAGCCCAATTAACTCCTCAAGCCGAGGGATAAAACTAGCTTCACTGAAAGGCTTAGAAAAAGCTTGCTTTGTTCATTAATAAATGTGGAGGAAATGACAAAAATTGGCCATACTGCCTTGTTTTGAGAAACCTCTCTCTTGGTGGAGCATTGTTTGCCAAGTCCAAACCAATTAGTCCCATTGGGCGCCATATGCTTCACCAGTTTATCATCGTACTCGTCAATGGGTTTGCTGGTGAAAAAAGAAAACTCATTTGGTTTTTCTATTTGTCGGCGAGGATAAGAGATTAAAGGGGAATAAGCTGTGGGTATTTCCTCTGTGGGCAGAGGAAAACAATCCAGGCTCTGCCTGCTGTCCCTCTGGCTTTATCTTGTCTCTCACCTGGAAACTCTGATGTCAAAAATATTATCAATTTCCAAACAGTTCTGATAATCAAGCAATATACACTTGAAGGATTCAGTTTATAAGAACTAGATACATAGCCTTTTTCTAGAAAAAAAACCACTCATTTTACCAGATTAGACAGTCAGCATACAATACGGTTGCTGAGAAACTTTGCTTTCTCACACACAAATGCAACAGAAAATGCCTTCAAACAAAAGGATCAAATGTTGCTAAATGAAGGTATGTTCCCAATGACCAAATCCTTTGCCACTGGTTACAGTCCTTTAATATCTCTCCTCAAAGACAATCTTTGTCTTACATCGTGGATATAAGCCGGAACCACGCAGAGATGTTACCTTTGTTGTTTGTCTTAAAAGAGCTCCAAACCGCTTTGCTTCCTAATTCATAACACAAACTTCAGGCATCTAGATTTGATGCAAGGCTCCTCTATAAAGTTTTCTTTTGGGCCAGTGCTGTTAGGAAGTGTTTGGGCGGAACTTCATTTGTGTTCATTTTGCCATTTTGCATCTTCTGCTGCATTATAATTTGAGATTTGACCAAATACCTATGGGACATGGGATGAGAACAGTGCCTCTCTCATGTTCCCAACCTTACAGGTCACTGTGTTCAGAACTGGTTTCATTACACCTGCAAAGACGATGGTTACTTTCAGATCTTCGCTTCAGGCGTAAATGTCTTAGAGCATTTTACTTCTGTTTTCAATTGATTGGATACTGAGCAAGATTCAAGGAAACCCTTTAACTGGAGGGAATCCCAGGTTTCGGAAAGTTCCCAGGCTTCACTCTTAGCCTCTGGCTCGCTCTGGCATTCTCTCAGCACCAATACTCAGTGCAGAGCCAGCACGTGGCACCCCCAAAAGGCTCTTTAGATATTTGCAGAATCAATACAGGGATGAATGTAAATTATATCTGATAGTAGCTTTTCTTTAATTTTTATATTATAGATTTAAAAATTCTTCTTACTGTAAAATAAAGCCTATACATAGAAAAATACCCAGAACCAAGGTATAGCTTTTAAGTCTCTTTAAAGTCACGTTACCTTGTTCATCACTCTATTTTCCTTATAATTAAACTGTTGAGGAAATCTGAGATACAGTATTTGACTAATGCAGTCTCCCTCAGTCTGGATTTTGCTAATTGCATTTTCTTGGTGCAGTTCCACATGCTCCTCTGTCTCTTGTTTCTCCTGCAGATCGACAGCTGAATCTACTGTCTTGATCGCACTTAGGTTTGATCTCTTTAGCAAGAGCACAAATGATGTCATATTGTTCATCAGAAGGCACAGAATATCCAAAAGTTCATTGACTTTGACAGTAACTGTTGTTTATGCTTAGGGCCTAGCTCCATTCCTTCACTGCAGTTGCAAAATGATGATATCCTCTTTCTATTATTTTTTAATTAACTGGAACCATTTTGAAAGGAGAAATATTCTCTCATCTCTTATTTGGTTATCCAAACTACATTTTGTATTTAAGAAGCCGGGAAAACCGCCTGATTCTTTTCTTACACTTACCCAGTTTTCAAGACAATAAGTTTTTCCCTGTCATCTCCCAGATGCAACCATTACTTTTTAATATCATCATGAGCTCATGACTTTAAACCTATTCCATGGGTTTCAAGTCATTGTAATTTTTATCCTTTTTGAAGCTCAAATTTTTCCATCTTTGGCCAGAAGGAGTCTTTAAAAATTGGCTCCTGAGTCTTTTGATCAGACTGTCCTGACTTTTGATAGCTTCCTTGCTATCTGATACACCAAGATGTTCCAGGCTCACATTGCAGATTTCCTACCACAGACCTGGGATCAGCCATTTCTCCAAGAAGCCCAGTTTTCTTTTCACAAGAAATGGTAATTCAAGGCGACAGTCTCCGCATTAGGAATGTTCATTGCTACCTGGTTGGTCATTGCTTTTAGGACTTCTTGGTGGAAAGAGTTGGGAAAAATGGATGGATGGATAGACAGATAGATAGATAACCTAATTATCTATTTAAAGATAAAATACTGAAGTACATACCAATGTTTGCAATTTAAATTCAGGCCTAAAGAGTTTATATTTGACCTCTTCCATGTTAAATTTCTGTCTCCATTCTTCCACACCAAGAATCATGGCTCTCAAAGACAAAAATGATGATAATTATAACATCCTGTAACTACTCATTGCTTCCCATATTACACAAATAACAGTCTCAGAATAATACTTAGCTGCCAAAATTATAATTTTGATTATGAAAAATAGTTAAAATTTTTATATTGTACTTTATCTTTCCAATTTTTATATTGCATTTTACAATCATGTCATAGAACCCTTTTATGCTGTGCTCTCTCCTTTATTCCTCATTTAGTCTTACTTCTATCAGTAATTATACACTTAGTTTTCTCTGCTAATTCTTATGGTGGGTTTTCTGTAGTCATTTTGGTTCTCTGAAACTTGTTCTCTAGTAGATTCAGTAGGAAGAGCTCAGGGAAGAAAATTCTCTAGATTTATCAGTGTTGGTTACTGTTTGTGTCTCGTGTATTTGAAGGTCAGTTTGGCTGGGTAGCAAATTCTTGGCTCACATTCTCTCTCCTTGAGTAGTTTAAATATGTTACTCCATTTTCTTCTGGCACAAAATGTTGTTTCTGGAAAAAAACCAATCAGATTATATCCCAATTTTCTTTCCTGGAAGAGCCACGCCTTGTTTTGCCTAAAAAGCCAAAGAATTATCTTTTTTTCTGTAAAATTCAGTAGTTTTACTAGAACGTGTCTTGGTTGTTTCAGTTATATTCTGAGCTTCATCTTGTGTTATTTCAGTTTATAAGTTCAAATCTGTTTTTTAATTGAAGGAATGTTTTTATCTATTACAGCTTTTAGTGTTCATTATTACCTCCTGCTTTGATTTCACGCTTCAGAGACTCCTAGTATTAACATATTGGATCATCTTTGCCCATCCTCAATGTTTGTCACTTTCATTCTCTTTATTATCTTCATTTCTTTTCAATTTCTTTTTCCTTTTTACCTTCTATTTCACTTCAGCATAGTATAAGTTGTGTACATTCAATTGTGTGTTCTTTTTGGTTTAGCCTGTATTTCTAAAATTTTTATTTTATATTTATAATTATTTGTTGAGTTCTTCCACCTCACTTTTGATTTTTTTGTAATTCTGATTTTTGTTCTTTTACGTCTTGTGTGATTTTCTTTAAAATTTTACCTTATTTTTAAATTGTACCTTACAGCATTCTTTTGTGTGTGTGTGAGGAAAATTGGCCCTAAGCTAACATCTGTTGCCAATCCTCTTCTTTTTGCCTGAGGAAGATTGTCCTTGAGCTAGCATCTGTGCCAATCTTCCTCTATTTTGTATATGGGATGCCTGCCACAGTATGGCTCGAGTGGTGTGTAGGTCCGTGCCTGGGTTCCAAACTGGCAAACCCCAGGCCACCAAAGGGAAGTGTGCAAATTTAACCCCTATGCCACCAGGCTGGGCCCTGCCTTACAGTTTTGTTACGTTTTCTGAGAAAGTCTTTCTGTTGTGCCTTCATTTTCTATAGGGATGTTACTCTGATCCTTATTCTAGTCTTTTCTTAGAGTAACTTTATATGGAATTTAACTTCCATACTTTCCTGTTGCTCTTTTTATGCGAATTTAGTTTTCCTGAATTTTTTGAAGGAGGTTTGCTGTAGATTGATTTCTTACCTTCTTCTGTTGTTTTGTATAGCTTTAAAAACTATGGTGAATTGCTTTTTGACATTGCATGTCTCTGTCCCTGTCCTCCACTTCAGCTCGGAGTTTCTCTTTCTTTCTCTTCTACTGTCATTATCCTATCCAGTTATGATCGTTCTCAGCAGCTCCTCCTCAGTACAGGGGCTGACCTGGAAGGCTGCCTGCTCTGGAAGACATTTCCAAGGGTTCACAGTCTAGATCACGCCCCTTTAGACGTTACCTCAGACCCCTCGCACTCAGAGGCAGGAAAAACCCTCCCAAAACAACACAGCTCCCGTCGTCTATCTAGCGGCTCTTTGGGGGTTTCTTCCGTCCACAATCCCCATTGCTTCCTACATCCCCCCCACATACATGTCCATAGCATGCAGGCCTTGTGGATGTTGATGGCTTGTTCCAGCAGCTTGTATTTGGGCTTTGTGGGGCTACCTTATTATTCCATTTTATTATAAATGTTTTGGATGGGGGCCAGCCCTATGGTCGAGCGGTTCAGTGCACGTGCTCTGCTTCGGCAGCGTCCCGCATAACACAACCAGAGGCACTCGCAACAAGAATATACAACTGTGTACTGGGGGGCTTTGGGAAGAAAGAAAAAAAGGAGAAGACTGGCAACAGTTGCTAGCTCAGGTAACAATTTTTTTTAAAAAAATGTTTTTGATGGATTTTTTTGGATCACCTAATTGCAATTTTTATATAGGCTTTCCGGAAGGTCAAAAACAATGCAGACACCACCAACACCATCTTTCCAGAATTCCTGATGATCATTCTGTCAAGCCCTTCTAACTATCTCATATATTTATCTTGCTGCTTCAACCAAACTCTAGATTCTTTTGCGGGTAAGGAACTCAGCACAGATTTTTTGTTTTATATACCAGGGTAAGCTTAGTGTATATGGCTCAATAAATGTAAATTGCATTAAATACATTAAGTTAGTGGAAATTTAGTGCTGGAAGGAATTTTAGAGGTTAACTAGTCTCATGTTTTCAATTTATAGCACTGGAATTTATGTTAAAAATATTTTTTCTGAATAAGTCGTTACTCTGTTTTTTGGTGTTTTTATTAATGAAGGGTCCTAAAACGTACAATGTAATACATTTATGAACCCTTTCTTTGAGTTTTCTGAGTTTTTGGCATTCTTAGAAAAGCTTTCTCCTTTCTAAATAATCTTGAGAAAAGTCTTCATGTGAACCTTTATTATTTATATGTTTATAGGGATTTATTTTTGTTGTTTTTAACAAATATTTAATCCAGCTGAGAGTTATTTTGGTGTTGGCAATGAGGAAGGGAATCTCACTTCATTATTTTTTCTTGCAGATGGCGATTCAGTTGTTCCAACATCATTTATTAGATAATCAGACAACCTTTCCCAAATGATTATGAAGACCATCTTTATCACTTACTAAATTCATGTATATATTGAATCTGTTCATGAATTTATTTATTTTTGCCTCTTTTTCCCTAAATTTACATCTCTTATCCCTTCCTCTTATCTAACGACGCAGCTAGTTTCTCCAAAACAACGTGACAAATATGACAATGAACATCATTGCTTGTGGCAGATGTTCACAGGAGCAGGCCTCGTGTTTGCCTTTTAAGCAGGATACTATGTTGGATTTGGGGTTGATATATAGAAATATTTGTATCTCGTTTTTATCAATTTATTCTTACTTTGGTAAGATATTTTGTTAAATTGAGAATAGATGTTAAATTTTAATAAATGTCTTTTCAACATCCCTGGAGATTAGCTTGTGATTTTTTTCTTTTACTACTTTCATATAAAAATTATATTAATAGATTTTCTAATATTGACTCATTTTTGAATTCTTAAAATAGACCCCCCTCACTCTTCAGAGGGTTGTTTTAAAAATATAAATTTGGATTTAGTAAGCTAATATTCAATTTAGTATTTTTGTTTCATTGTTCATAAATGAGATGCACCTGTAATTTATTTCCCTTTCCTGCCCATGCTAGCCTTATAAAAAGAATTCAGAAGCTTTTTCTATGCTCGGAAGCAATTTTAATAGTACTGAAGTTATCCGAATATTGAAAGATCGTTGGGATTCCCCTGCGAAACTCTCTGAGCCCGCCAGAGTGGGAGGCAGCTCTTTGTCAACTGTCGTTATTTCTTCCTTTGATAATTTGTCTATTTTGTTTATTGCTGTCACATTTCTGTCATCTGGAGTCAGTTTTGTTAGTGTTCCCAAATCATCTATTCATCCTGATTCTCACATTTATGTGTATAGATTTGACCACAATAATCTTTTACAATTCATACAATTTTTTTGTATTTCTGTTTTCCCCTCATTAACCGTTTAAAACTTTGCGTATTTGTGCTTTAGCCTTTTTGTTTCTATGAATAAGTTCATGTGAGTGTATCCATGTCTTAATTTTTCCAAGATTCTTATTCTTTAACACTTTTACTGTTTTTTCTCTTCTGATTCATAAATTTCTATTTTTATATTTGTTAGTCCCTTCCATCTGCTGTGTTAGGTAGGGTTTTATTGTTCTTTTCTAATTTATTCAATTTCATGTTTATTTCTTTGGTTTTCACTCCTTGTTTATTAATATAAATAAATACTTAAGCCTGTTAATTATCCTGTGAGTGTTGTTTTAGCTGTGTGGCACAGATTTTCATAGGCAGTGTTTTATTATCATTATTTTCTCTATATTATACAACTCTGGTTTCGATTTTTATCCTAGAGTTAAAAAAAAAATTTTTGTTTAGGTAATTATAGGCAGTAGTGGTTTTTCTGTTTCATAGCTTTAAAATTAATTTGTGATTTAATTCCTTTGTGACCAGGGAAATAACAAAGATGTGTCACCCAACAGTTCCGAAAAAAACTGGTGAATAAGTGGGAACCCCATTCCTTGCCCACATCTCCCCCTCTAATGCCTCCTTGCCTCTTAGGAGTAAACATTTAAATGATTTTTAATTCCAGACCCTTCGTCCTTTAAAACAAAGTATCTCCTTCTTTGAAGTGTTTGTACAAAATAGAACAAAAAAATGGTAACTATTTACTAAATATTAAGTGCTTTAAAATCTGATGGATGTACAAATTTTGGTTGTGAAATTTTAAATTAGCAGCAATAATTGGCCTTAATCTTGCAATTATTTTCCATCTGTAAAAGCACCAAACCAGTGATTTTTGTGATGACAGAACCCACCTTCTTTCATTGATGATTGTGACTACAGCTAGATCATCTTTATAAATTTTGGTAATTCATATCATTTGTGAATTGAAAATAGTGGTAAACTCATTGAGTCTAATTATAGCTTTCTTTTGCTGAGACAGACTGTTTGACTTGGAAGCTGTATTGTACTGTAGCTTTTACCAACCTGCCCTCAGGAGAGAGCACTTGCTCTTAGGGTATGATGCACCTTTTTGCTGATATAAAATCTGTAGCTTGCGTAACGTGGTCGCATAGATTTAGGTCAGGTGAGAGAAGTTGAAACAGATCTCAGGGCCTTGGGAATGAGCAGAAGCTCCCATATGCTGAATATACACTTTCAAGTTAGGTATGCTTTTCTTCTGGAAGACTTCTCTTGGGTAAGCCTTCTTACAAAGAGAGAGTCTGGATCAACAGGGGTCTAGACCGCGAGGGGGGAGGCGATTGAGGACTTCCACGATAATAATATGGACTCCATAATCTTTTTAATTCACTAAAATGGAGGCTCATTACCATCGTCATTTTAACTAATAGTTATGAAGCATATTCTAGGCACTTGACACATTTCATTTAATTCTCACAACAGTCCCACAGGTAGGTATTTTTACGATCTTAATTCTACAGATGAAGAAATGATAACAAATATTTATTGTACTAAGCACTTGACACATATTAACTCATTTAATCCCTGTGACTACCCTGAGAGGCAGGCAGCTTTATCTTCCACATTTTACAGATGAATAAGTGGAAACTTAAAGAGACCGTCACTTGTCCAGGGTCACAGCTAGTGGGTAACAGCCAGGCTTCCAACCCAGCCAGGTCTAAATGCTGCCAGAGAATGAGCTCTTCAGTCTCAAAGCTCCTGAATTAACCTCTGAGAGAGGCTTCAAAAACCCTTTCACTGGGAGCCAGCCCAGCAGCGTAGCAGTTAATTTTGCACACTCCACTTCAGCGTCCTGGGGTTCGCCAGTTCAGATCCTGGGCACGGACTTATACACCACTTGGCAAGCCATGCTGTGGCAGGCGTCCCACATATAAAGTGGAGGAAGATGGGCACAGATGTTAGCTCAGGGCCAGTCTTCCTCAGCAAAAAGAGGAGGATTTGTGGCACAGATGTTTGCTCAGGGCCTATCTTCCTCAAAAAAAAAATCCTTGCATTGGAGATTTTCCTATTTGTTAACAACACAATTTTAAGAGTGTCAATCGTGGAGGATTAAAGACTATGAGAGGCTTTCAATTATGCTGTTCTTTTATATGTGGTAAAGTAGTCCACATTGAAATGATATGGATGTTGGACATCCCTATCAAGCAATTTTTAACTGTCAGGCTCATGATTTCTTAGTAGAGAATGTCTCAATTTTAGAATAACATATTGTTCTGAAATATTTTCTCCCATCTGATTACTCCTGTCAGTTTCCTGATTGCTGATCAACCTGGTGAACACCTCACAGCATGCGTGTGCAATGGTTACTTGGAAGCAGGAATAACTGAGTACAACGTTGATACAAAAAAATCCAGAAAGAGCCATATTGTTACCATGGGCACATGTGTCAGGTTGAAGCGCTGAGAATATCTGAACGAAGGTGTCAATTCTCACTGAGAACAACTGGCCCAGAAAATACGATTTATTTAGTTAAAAGCAGAAGAAAGTGTCTACGACCAAACCAACTGAAAGAACAGAGCACGCAAAAGTGGCCGTGGCAACTCCACCAAGCAAGCCAGTCACACTGTAACCAAATCCTTCATTCGAGTTTCTCTTAATTTAGAACAGTCTTTGCTGGATCGTTAGGGGTAACTTTCGTTGGAGCTACAGAGATAATACATTAAGGTTCTACGATTCTCAAAGATCAGTGTCTATATTTTATCGTGTGGTTTATCACAGCGACATGGCCACATATTGAAGGATGCCCTGCAGAGGCTTAAAGGCTAGACGCAGGTCCCAGGGGGGTCATTGGTTACTCCTGTGACGGTGGCCGCCCCTTTAACCCCTCCGCATCCAGGTCTTCTGATATGTAAACAGGAGATTGGACCAACCGATCTCTCCCAGTCTGACTGGATGGAACTTCATCCTAAAAATCGCCAGACCCCTGGCATTTTCCCAGACCTTTGCCCCACAGTCCATGCGGTAGTATTAAATAATATTTTTTCCCTTTTCTTTTGCACTCAAAAAGCCCTGTAACCTTGCTCACCTGGGCATATGGCTGTTACTAAAGTTCCTTTTCCACATAGTGGTCAATGGAAACACAGCAGAACCATCACCCTCTCCCTTTCAAAGGTTAGGCAACAGTAGACACAGGCAGAAAGTACTTAGACTCAAAATATTAAACAGAACTTAATTTTATTTCCCAAGCGAGGCGGCTACTCACAAACTAGGACTAGGGCAGGCCCAGGCCTGGGCTTCCCAGGCAGGCAGCGCGGATGCCCGACCCTCGCACCTGCGGACTTCTGCCCATCTCGCGGAAACTGTGTTCCCCTCCGGTTGGAATCTTTCCTCTCCCGAAGGTGTCTGCAAACGCCGTAATGTGCACGTATCACATTTGCCAAGGATCGCCTAGCAACAGAACCCCATGTTCTGCCAACTTTCTTTTCATGCTGACAACCTAGATTTCACAGAAACTGTGTTTTCTAGAAGCCTGTGCAGATCGGGCCGGCTGACGAAGGCATGCCTCACCACACACGCAGACAGACGCTGGCCCTGGCCGCCCCTGTTTATGGTTTCTGTGGAGATTTTAGACGTTATTATGATGGCACGTCATTCAAAAACAATTTATTTTTAATCACTGGCTATTCATCAGCTGGGATTGACGTCAGTTTCCTCAGAAAGTTGATGACATAAAGTGCTGTATTTGTGGAGAAATATCAACTCGATTTTAGCCACAAACATTAAAATAAGCCAGCAGAAAACAAATGTATTGCCAAGGGCGTGTTAGTGCATTAGTGATGTTTACTCACCTTGTGAAAGACGAGCCACATTATCTTACAAGAGAAATACTCATTGTAAAACTGGATTCATCCTGGGGGGCAGGATGAGGTGCAGAATCTGCTATGTTATTTTAACTTTGTTCCTCCACTCCTCTTTCCTGTGTGGGGATGGGAGGGAAATACTGTAGGATACTTTACAAAGTAGAAGAGCATTACTAAAGTTTGAACGTAGTAAATATGCCTTATTTTCATGATAGGCGCTTATGAAATGATTTAACACGTGATTTATTATAAAAGAGTATTGGATATGACAACAGCAATATTCTGTTTTTCATATAAGTCATACCTAAAGGTGAGTTCAAATTAATCATAGAAGAATTGGCATAAAATTATCCACCAATTTTCCGGAATTCCTCACATCAGCCAGTACAATAAATGAGCAGAGTTTCCTGCACGTAAGTTTCCAGACCAATTAAAAATTTTTTCACACTTCTCTTTTCAGGTATATAGGACTGAATGGTTAAATGGCTTATTTGACACCCAGATCATTGGAGGCTGAAATTAACTAACTGATGGTACTTCAACAGCAAGTTGATGGGCAAGCTGGACTTCCTTTTCTCTTCCAGCGTATGCACTGAAACAGGCCGTTTCTCCAAAGCTTTCTGTCTGACACCTGTTGGTTTCTGATAACCGTTCATTGGACACGTACTTATGGAACTTGTCAGTACTATGTGCCAAACTTAGGCGGAGGCGGGAATGTAGCAAAGAGCTTCCACCCCGCTCGCTATGCAGGGGATGGTGTCGCCACTCCAAACAGCAAATGCGCAAATACTCGAGATCAGTTCAGAGTGGCAAGGGCCAGGAAGGAGACAAAATAGCATAATATTAGCCTCTCAACTCTCCCAGTGCAAAGGGGGCCACGGCTTGCCTTGTGTATGAGCTTTGACAACGAGCTTCACCTGAAGGACTTTCTGTCCTCGGCACTGGGGATGGACTCCTTGCAGGCGTGTGTTCCCATGTGCACGCTTTCCATCCGTGCCAGCTGAACTCTCTAAATGGTTATATCAGATCCAACATATAAACACCTAGTACTTCCCTCACATAAGTTGATGCTGTGAGCATAATAGACTTTTCCCCTCTCTTTCTTTTGAAAAAGATAAAAGACAAAAAGTTTCCTCTCTACACATCTTATAAGGAACACATTGTGAAAACTGACACGAGAAGCTTGGGCACAGTCTGTTTCAATTATGTCTGCAGTGTTGCAGAGAAAAGCCTTGCTCTTACTGTTCCTGTTTTAATAATTAAGTCTTTCTGGGTTATTATTTCCTGCTACAGCACTGAGGTAAAAAGAGCTTGCCAGGAAGCAGGAGGATGTTAGAAACAAGAATGGCCCACGTGTGACCCACCCAACATTGATTTATAGAGAACACGTGGACAGAGTGTTACATAGAGCTGTTATCAAAAGAAGTCTGAAAGGGAGGCGGGCTGGTTAGTAACAGTCCTGCTGGTTTATTCAGTACACAAAACCTAAGGAAAAATAAATCTGGGTAATTTCCATGCATTTTTTCTTAAGTAAATGAGGATGAGAAGGGAAAGAAGATAAGACAAGAGAAAAAGGGACATACATGTCCAATGAATGATTCTCTCTCGTCTCTCTGTCTCCTGTACACATACACACACACACACACACATACATCCTTAACACACTATAGGTCATTAAAGAAGCTGAAATGTTCAAATAATTACCGTGTGGAAATGTTTTTATGTTTTCAACTGGAGGCTAGTGACATAGTGGTGTCACCATGGGAGGGAACATCCCAGGAGGAAATTGCTTTAATTTCTTTAGACCTTGGAGACAGGTGCAGGTAGTTCAGGGTGTAGACTTTGGAATTAGACAGACCAGGGTTTGAAGTTCAATTCTGACTTCCTCACTATGTCACCCTGGGAATTTCCCTAATCCATCAAAATTTCAATGTTTTCAAACATAAATCACTGCAGGTGGCGATTGCCACCTCACAAGGCGGTTGCTGTGAACACTTAAGGGAATGACGCCCCGTGTCCTTTATGTGGGGCCTGTACAGAGCAGCCACTTAATCAGTTGCAGCTTATTTTATGTCTCCACCTCTGTGGTGTCAGGCACAGCTTCTTCTCCTCCGGTTGGATGTTAGCTGCGATCAATTTATCTCTTTTGTCCCATTTAAATTCATTTTAATCTAAGAACACAATCACATACATAAAAAAGCAGTGTGAGGAATGGGAGAATCAGAGAAAGAAAAAATATTGATGGATGTATGAAATACAGTCGATTCTTCTTATCCACAGCAGTTATCTTCTACAAAGTCACCAAGAACACTGAACTACTGAAGTCTGAACCTTTGCTCCCGGCGGAGATACAGGGTTAGGTTCCTGTGAGCCTCTGGTCACACATGTTCGTCAACCACTCAGTTCAGAACCTTGTTTTATGTGTGTTTCTCCTGAAAGACACCTTATTTAAATATGTTGTTGATTCATTAACATAGAGCTCCTGGCCATCAGCACTACCACTCGTGTCTGAAGGAAGCTCATTGAACACACCTGGCTTCTCTGTGAGATACGTCACAGCCTTCCCGAGCTTAGGGGCCCTGGATGGCACTTCAGCACCGTGCTCAGGGCCACTTTAACCCTGAAAGCACCAAAAATCCCGCAAAAACGTGAAAAATGGCACTAAATAGACTACCAAAAGCAAGCTTGCTTACACTCTGAGCTAAAAGAGGAAGACAGAGGGCCGCCTTGCTCAATCTCAGCTGAGAGCTCACGCCGAGCAGCTCAGATGTTTGGTCACTCTGTGCGTGTCTGCCAGTGACCACGAGAGCACTGCCAGGCTTGAGTCCGGAGTTACAAATGCATTTAGTGAGGAGGCTAATTCACAAATAGGGGATGTGCAAATATGACGACCGAGTGCATGTGACAGTCAAACCATTCACTCTAAAGGACAAAAATCATAAAAGCCTAGGAATGACCTTAACTGAGCTGAAAGAACTTGTTTTCATTTAAAAAAATGGACAACCAGGAAGTCTGGTGGGTTGACAGGATCACACTCAATGTTCCTAGTTATCAATTAATCTCAATTTGTTGGTGAAGGAAGCCAATTGGAATAGTGAAAAAAGAAACAATTTCAGCAAGATTTACCTGATTTCAATAGAATTTCCCTGACAAATGGCAAAGGACACAAAAGTTGGGATCCCTCCATCCATTATTCTTGAAATACTAATTAAACAGCTACAGTGCTTGTAGCTGTTTAGGAGCTGCTCTGGGAGGGAATAGAGAAGGAACAGATAGGATCTCTATCCTTATTGGGTTCACAATCTAAGAGTCCACCCTAAAAACTAGCTTGTCTATACCCTATATTAATATCAGGAGGTTTGGGGCTTGTGTACTTCCCAAAATAGTGGCCCACGACCTATTGAGTGGGAATTGCTGGTTTTCAGAGATAGGGGCAGTGACAGCTATGGAGGTGGCAACAGCAAAGAGCTGGCCCTCGAGCCCCCGACGTCCCCTCCTTGTCCTGTCCAAGCTGTGTGGTGTGCACCCATATGGGAATGCTGGCGAGCAAAGTGTGAACCTTCCCAGGTCCCAGATTTCAGAGCACCCCACCGGTGCTCAGTATATAGTACTTGGAGAGGTTTAAACTGCCTGCTTGGCCGTCTGCTGCTGCTTCTAGGATGCGCCTCAATGGACCAAGAACCAAGATGCAGAGAGGACTTGACAGGGCTGGTGCAATGGCCAACTCTAAACATGATGAATTTTAACTCTTGGGTCTGAGAACATATAATTGCATAAATCCAAGATGGAGGACAGAAGGGCCCTGCCAGCAGCAGCTTCCATAAGAAAGGGTCAGGGATTTAGTGGATGATGAACTGAGGCCAGGGCACAAGGCCTGTGTCCTGGGCCGTGGGAAGTGATGTCAGCTTGATAGAGACTGAAGGACACGTGGAGTACAGTCCTGCTTGGCCCTGCAGGGAGGCCGTCCTGGAGTATGGACTCAAAATCACACCATGTGAATCACGTTTGGAAGACTGGGGATTTCTCCTAAAGACCGGGGAGATCAATTAATTGAAATATTTGAATGGCTGTCTGTTAAGAAAAGGATTAATAGATTATTGTTTCTGGATGGAAGCTAAAGGGGAATAGATGTTTTGCAAGACAGAAGATAGAACTGTTAAACTTGGAGCTTACCAGGGCAAGCTGCTTCCAGGGGTGATAAAGTCTAGTGACTGAAAGTGTCAAATGAGAACGACGCCAACATTCTTAGATTAGTGTTCTAACATAGCGCGTGGGTGTTTTCTTTTCAAAAGTATGGTCAATTCATCACCAAAATGAGAGAAATGTCAGTGTCTTCTCAAGGCCTGGCAAGCACACATTCTTTGGAATTTTCTCCAGAAGCATTGACAAACACAACTGTTCAATGCGGGAGGTATGCCAGGCCACAGATGTGACAAGATGCTCCTGGAACTATTCCACTTTGTCAGGTCAGGTCCACACACAGCAACACTGTTTTGGAGGCAGGGCTGAGATGGAGGTGGGAGGAGTGAGAGCCCGGAGGTTGGGCAGCACCAGTCGGATACGTCCTGGCCTTGTAGGTGAGTGCCACCAAGGGAGTGAGCTGTGAGAGAGGGCAGAGATGACTCCAGGGCAGGGTGGACCGGACTTTCTTGGATTATTTTAGCTGCTTGGAAAAGAAGATTCGACCTGGACTCGTTGTCTAGGGGAAAAACAAAACCTTTGCTTTTAGAAAAAGAAGACTTGTGAATACGTCAGGGTCAAAAGAACATGGCTAGCTTCCTCACGGAGATCCATACCTATCACTAGATAGGAGCAAACTACTTCTATGATTTTTAAATACTGCTATATGGAGGACTCAGCAAGATAAATTAATGAACGATGTTTCTTTTGCATTTATTTATCTTTTTAGTTTTGTTGCCTTTCTCAAAAAGATTTCGTAAATTAAATCAATTGCTTCATTTGAATATGGGCCACTCTTGGGGAAATGATCTTGAAAGAAATATGTTCTTAGAGATCTGAAAGTGATGTGACTCCTTATGTCATGAGCCTGAGATTTTAGTGACAATCAATATCAAACAGGGAACTTTTCTTTTAAAATATGCATTCCAGCCTAATTTGTTTTGAAGATTCCAGGTTTGTAGGCCCGAGCTTCTCTGTACAGGCCTTTGGCCATAAGCCATGGGAGATACATGCAGGAAAAAATGAGGTGCCAGCTATTGTCTATCAAAATGACAAAGTGAAAAAAAGTATGCTACCGATATTGACAAGAGTCCACCTTGACACAGCCATCAACAGTGTGGAGACTTTGTAGGAGGGTATGGGGGCAATCAGTATCAAAATAAAAACTAAAAATGGTGCATATCTTATCCAGCAAGTACACGTCTAGGTAATTTTCTTAAGAAAATGAACAAGGATTTAGCTATGCTAGTAATCAGAACAGCACTGTTTGTAACACTGAAAACCTGGAAACAAATGTACAAGAATGATGGCATATCCAATTTCCTGCCATTATAAGTGATGATGTATTTAGCAATAGAAAAAATTTAAACCATGTTTAAGAAAAAAATTAATAAAACAAGATGAGTCCTATTATATAAAGAATACATATCTATACATTTATATTTATGAATTAAAAAAGAAAGGAAATATGTGTACTAAATGTTTAAGATGTTTTATTCTGGAAAATTCACAACGTATGCCAAGTAGAGAGAACAGTACAATAAATTCAAATGTGCCCCTCCACTTGGCTTTACTAATCACCAGCTCATGGCCAGTATCCTTCCGTTTAAATTCCTATTTACACTCCCCCACTCCCACTGAAACCAGTAGAATATTTCAAAGTCATCATATCACTCCATTTGTAAATATTTTATTATAAATGTCTAAAAGATAATGACTTTAAAAATCAAATAACAATAAGATTATCATAATCTAAAAAATAGAAATAGTAATTTCTTAATTTTCTTAAATGTCAGTGTTTGAATTTCTCCAATTATCTATCTATCTATCTATCTATCTGTTTTCTTAAATCAAAATCTAAGATAAAACACACAGTACAATGATTGGTTATGTTTTTTAAGGTTCCTTTAACTTTCGGATTATTTTTCCCTTTTTGTTTTTGTTTTTTTGCAATTTATTTGCCAAAGAATTTTACTGTTTGGGGCTGGCCTGGTGGTGCAGTGGTTAAGTTTGCACATTCTGCTTCAGTGGCCTGGGGTTTGCCGTTCTGATTCTGGATGTGGACCTACACACATGGCTTGTCAAGCCATGCTGTGGCAGGAGTCCCACATACAAAGTAGAGGAAGATGGGCACGCATGTTAGCTCAGGGCCAATCTTCCTCAGCAAAAAGAGGATTGGCTGTGAATGTTAGCTCAGGGCTTATCTTCCTCAAAAAAAAAAAAAAAAAGAATTTTGCTGACTACATTCCTCTGGTGTTGTTTAACATATTTTTCTGCCACCTATCTTTGCTAGAAACTGACACTAACTGTGATGTTAACTAAGGCATTATTTAATTGTGGATGGTAAAATGATGGCGTTCTAATTCTGTTCTAACACTTTTTTCATTCATAAGCCAGAAACTTTTATAACTGAAACTTCCCCTCATCGACTCTCTGATGACACTGTGTTCATTTAGGAAAGGCAGGATAGATGCTTGAGTCTTTTGCTTTCTTTACCAGTCTTCCAAATAGATAGTTGTTTCTCTAGCATCTTCTAAACAAGCAAGAAGGCCAATGAAATATTTTTTCACTTCTTAATATCACTGTGAGCCAATGGATTTAAACATATTTGGTGTATTTCGAAGCATTTGTTATTATTACTGGTGTTCGTATTGCCCACTGGCCAGTGGGGTTGCTTCATGTTGACTTCTGAGTCTTTCTGTGTTACCCCAGTAATCTTCAATAGCTGCATTGCTGCAAGGAAGCCTCCACTGGCCCAGACAGTGAGACTACATGGAGCAGCCCTGAGACTTACATCGAAAGATGGCCAGCTGCCCCCAGCAACTCCATTTCCTGCTCCAGCTCCAGACAGCATCTGACTGTGGCCCCAGGAGAGACCTGAGCTCAGATTGTCCAGCTGAGCGTGTTAGCTGATTCACAGAATTTCTGAACCATAGAAACTGAGAGATGTACTAAAATGATCATTTTTAAGTCATTCAGTTTTCTGGAAATTTGTTACACACTACTAAATAACCGAAACCGAATGTATTAAATATATGTATGTGTGTATGTGATGTACACATGTGTATATATACATACATATATACATGTAAAAATGGAAAGTTAAGCCAATGTCTATAAAAGGCTATCTATAAATGGAGAGGAAAAGGGCAATAAGATCAAGAGGATGGAGCTAAATCTCATTGCCCATACTATATTTTGCAGATTTAATTTTGGAATTATGTAAATGTTTTATATGATTACACATAATTTTACAAAGTAGTACCTAAAAATTAAAACAAAATGGTATAAATTAACGCAACTGTGTGTTGAGAAGGAGGCACAGTCACACAGAGAAGAGTTGTTTCAAGTGATTTTTAAAACACAGCAATTTCACTGTGCCTTCTCCGTGGCATATAATCCGAGGACTAAAGAGAATGCAAAACAAAACCAAGACAAAACGTGAAAACCTTAAGCTCTTCTCAGAATGACATTATTAGTAATAATATTGCTATTATTTTTCTAAAAGAATTGTTATACAAAGTACAATAAAGCAAATATATAATTCTTATTTTCTTTAAAAATCAAAATTGATAACATAAGAGGAAAAAGAAACAAATATAAAATCAAAGAAGTCTGTCTTATTGCTTGCAACCTTAGAGACTGGCCTGCCTGGTAAAACTAACCAACCCTGCCTCCTGAGTTGCCTTTTGGGGATGATATAAACCCTCCCATCCTCCTCCAAGAATGGGAGGCAGAGGAGGGGGGCATCCTGAATATACTTTAACCCTGGTGGGGGGACGTGTTGATGCCACAACAGTTCTGTTCTCTTTTTACTTGGCCAGTGTTTGATAGTGAAGCAGCACAAGTCAATGGGAGTGTGTGTGTGTGTGTGTGTGTGTGTGTGTGTGTGTGTAGGGGAACTTGAGGGACATAGGGAGAGGAAAGGCAAGGAGAAGGAAGGGAAGGAGAGAAGCAAGGAAGGAGGAGGGGGAAAGGAGGAGGGGAAGGGAGGGAGGAGAGAAGGAAAAGTAATACATAAGAAAAAATCAAATAAATAAGTTGACTACTTTTTGATTCAATATCAATTTAAGCCACTTTAATGGCATCAGAGGACGCACACTCTCACTCAATTTACAGAGATACTCTGTTCGTATCTCAGGGTTTCAAACAATAAGAACGCAGCACCTTCAAGAGAGCTGGAACCATTTTTTTTCCTCATTTCAGATATTTAAGTGAAAGCTTAGCCCGCACTTCCTCATTCCCACATCAGAATACCTGTGAGGTGATGAAGGTGTCTGAGAAACTCATTACAGAGGCTGGGGACGCTTCCAGCTACGCCCTGGAGGGTAGCTCTTCAGCTTGGCGGTGGCGGTGAACGGGTTACGTGCCTAGGTCGTCTTTTTCACTTCAGTTCCTATTTTCAATAAATTTAGCATAGTTAACTATCTTTAAAGGGAAAAAGAGGCTTACAAGACTGGAGTAATGAGTTGCTTGTGTTTACGGTCCCTTGGCTCCGCAGAGTTGAACGTGCAACAAGCTGTACGCGGGGGCTTGCCCGTGCCGCTGCACCTGGATCCCAGGGCTCCCCCCTCGAGCGAGAGCTGATCCTCCGTGCAGGCTCAGGGAAGTCGTTCAGTGGCTAGGGACAGCATTCCCAACACAGAGTGGAGAAACCAATGCCCTCCACCATCTACCTACACAGGATTTTAGGGGCAGACAGCAACATTACGTCCATGTTTTGATTTTTTTCACGGCTGGTATACCAAAGAGTCAGAATTTATCAGGCACATCTATGTGTTTAGCGCTGTGAGTCCAGCACGAAAGAACTGCGACAACAAACAGGCACAGATCTGGGATAAACACTTCGATCGAGGAGGACGTTCATTCACTTTCCTCGGTGTGGTCTCGCGTTCTTCAGCAGGCTGTTTTTCACTATTCTTCCTGAACCGTTGGACATTGTTCTCTAAGTTTCTGAACGGTGACCATGAAACTGGCCGAAATCCGCTGCTACCTGGAGAAAGAAAAGGACAGTACCTGCAGGGACACAGAAGGAGGTACAGAACGTCCAGAGCGGGAAGAAAGGTGACCTCGCTCGCGTTCCTGAATTCCTGCCTGACCTCTGCATTCCGGGAAGCCGACCCGAGGCCAGTTCGTGCCAAGATCTCACTTGCGGACTTTATTAGTCTGTTAGTGTAAACACTTTAGAGGCAGCTGAGTGAGCCTGTCCTTGGGTTAGGATACCTTCTTCCTTAATGAAAGCGTAGTTACAGCAATCTTGGTCAAAACCATGCCTCTCCACATTCTATTTTTAAAACGATGCATGGACTTAGGCCAGCCCATTTCCTGCACTGGGGCTGTGATGATCTTTGTTACTTTTGAGTAAACATGTTTTCTTTCCATCACTACACAAACACCTATTCATATTTACAATATTCCGGAAGACTCTTTCTGAACCACACACTCTGGTTTTCTTTAACCTTCCATTCTGCTCATGAATAGATGTTAAAGATTATTTCTCTTCCAAATGAATACCTGTAACATATCTCCTAGCATCTTGTAAGATTTGGAAGGAGAAAGTAATGTATAATAATTAGCATTGCAAAAATTCCCGTTCTCGTTCCTATTTATTAAGCAAATGTTCTTGGAAAGGCCCTTAAATTATCATTTATATGTTGCATCTATATACATATTCTTGGAATTTTACTCAGATTTTTCTGCATAATCTTTAATGCCTTAAAATTCTTGCATTTGCATTTAGCTACTCTTCTGGAGATTAATAGAACCAGCAAAAATAATCAAGTTATGAACAATTTAAATATAGGATTTTGAACATACATGCTCATTTTTTTTTCCTTTTCATTTTTCTCAGCTATTGTTTGGCATGAAGCCTCAAAGATTTGAGGAAAGGAAAAAACCTGAATTACAAAATCATTTGTATCTTAATTTTTATCTCTTCCTTCTTCGTCCCTTTGCAGTGTGGCCTCAGTCTGGCCCCCCTGGTCTGTCGGCGTGCTCATGATCTCTCTCAAAGGGCACCCTTGTAGGGACAACTAGGAGGTGAAGATGGCAGCCGTGGGTAGGCCCTCTGCTGAAAGGAGAAACCAGGACACCCCGGTTCCTAAAGGATGGCCGTGACCCAGTGTAACTGGCCTCAGGGAGGCAGGGAGCTCTCCAGAACTGAGGAATGGACACAAACTTGTTTGCTGGTCAACGGAAACTTAGCAAGATCTATCTTCTTTTTTCAATCCTTGCTAAAAACTTCTCTAAAATGTACACTACCTTAATAAGCAATAATTCATGACTATCACTTAGTCTCTGTTTGATGATGAATAATTGTACAGCAACCATAGTTATTCTGGGCCCCACATATGATAGTACAACATACAGGACATGGTTTCTCTCAGTGCCATCCCTATACCAACCATATCAGCACAACCTGGAGAGATATTTCAGAGTTCCACCAAAGAAGCAATAAGTCATGGGGCCAGTCCAGTGCGCAGCAGTGAAGTTCACACATTCTCCTTTCGTGGCCCAGGGTTCCCCGGTTCGGATCCCGGGTGTGGACCTACACACCCTTGTCAAGCCATGCTGTGGCAGGTGTCCCACATATAAAGTAGAGGAAGATGGACACGGATGTTAGCTCAGGGCCAGTCTTCCTTAGCAAAAAGAGGAGGACTGGCGGCAGATGTTAGCTCAAGGCTAATCTTCCTACAACAATAAAAAATAAAGGGGAAAAAAGCACTCTCGTTTCCTTGTTCTCCATAACTCTGCATTCTTCGGGCTTTCCTTCTATTTCTCTGTTGCTGCTTTTTAATCTTCCGTCCAAATTCTAAGAGTTGAAGTCCCCAAACTCTCTTTTCGGCTCTCTATAGCCTTTCCCTATTTGTCATCATCAATAATTGATGCGATTCAAACTTCCCTCTATACACGTATGACTTTTAAATTCCTCTCTAACACAGAGCTCACCTCTGAGGTCCAGACTCATGTTCTCCACTCAAAACCTCCACCCGGCTGTCTCAAAAGCACATTGAACTGAACAAACTTTTACCTTCGCTTCACCTCACCCCTAACTTGGTCCTTCTCTTCTGTTTCCTATTAGTGAATGGTCTCTCTCTTTCTATTAGCCCATCCTTGATTCTTTCATTTTCCTCACATCCCCTATCTAATCATAAAGATCTATCCTGTCTCCTTTTGAATCTCATCGGCATTCCTCATGCCTCTCCCATTCCTCCGCCATCCTTGTCCAAGTTACAACCACCTCTCATCTGGACTAATGTGATGTTCTCTTAATTATCCCTCCATTTTCCCTGCTCTGCTCTATTCTTCATACTACAGATAACAAGAGCTTTAGAAGAGGACTAATTGGGTTGTGTCATTCCTCTTTTAAAGCCATTGACTGTCTAAGTTCAAGTCCACTCTTCCTCTGTGGGCTGTTGAGCCTGGTTGACTGAGCCCTGCTCCTTCCCCAGCCTCATTCTCCTTCCCTAGACTCCATTTCCTCAGAAAGACCTGTTCCCTCCCACGTAGGGGCACATGGACATATTGTTCCCTTTGCCTAGGTCGATCTTCTCTTCCTTTCCTTGACTGGCTAATTTTCATACTTCATTAAATCTCAGATCAAATATTATTCACTCAGCGCAGCCTTTGCTAACCACCAAGAAAGCCAGGCTCCACATCACATACTCTTCTAGAACCCTGAGGAGCTGCATGTTCTTCCTTATCACAGTTGCACATTTGTATTTATTTGTGTGGTTATTTGATTGATGTCCGTCTTTCTTGGAAGAATGGAATCTGTTCATCAGGTTTGTTTATCCTGGAGAGCATTCTGTGGCAAGGCTGTTTTGCTCCTGATTAGGATCGAGGCAAACCAACCCTACACCAGCTGGTTCTCAGCACAGATTCAAGGAGAGGAGGACAAAGACACGAGCCCACAGCACGGAGTAGATGCTTATTATCAACAGGATTGCTGTTGATCCTGCCTCACTTGCCTTCCTTCTGCAGGGCTCTCCAATCTCCCTCAAGGGGATGCTCCATGTCTGCCAGAATCTTCTCCTTTCACCAAAAAAGGTGATAAGAAAGGCCTGGAGAAGGCAACGGCCAGGAAGCCTGAAGGCACATGTGTGGAAGCTGACTCTCCACAACAAGGAGGCAAGGTATGGACTGGATTTCCCAATATTATTACTATTATTGTGACACCTAGGAATTTCACATCTGTTCCTGAATGAGATTTATCCTGAATTTTCACTTTTCATACTTGGCTTGTTTCATTTTGGTATCAAGAATGATTGGGGGAGGGGCCGGCCCCATGGCCGAGAAGTTCGGGTGCTCGGCTTGTGTGGCCCAGATTTTCCCTGGTTTGGATCCCAGGAGTGGACATGGCACCGCTCATCAGGCCACGCTGAGGCGGCATCCACATAGCACAACCAGAGGCGCTCACATCGAGAATATACAACTATGTACTGTGGGGCTTTGGGGAGAAGAAAAAAAAAGAAGATTGGCAACAGTTGTTAGCTCAGGTGCCAATCTTTAAAAGAAGTTTGCAAATATTTGAAATGGGGTTTTCCTTGAAAATCTGGAAGAATTCCCTTATAAAACTGCAGGGTCTAGTGTTCTCTTTGTAGGAAGATTTTTAGCTATTCATCCAATTTCTTCAAGTCCAAGATTTTTCAGGCTTTCTAATTCAAATACAGAAAATCTCAGATTTTTAAAGGACAGTTTTGGCATATTTCTAGGGATTTGTCCATTTTGCTTGAATTTTTATAATTTTTAAAAGCCTTCTAAATCTGTACCTATGATCCGCTCTGCAGCCGTATTATTGAGTATTTGTGCTCCCCCCGCTTCTCTTGATCAATATCGTCAGAGGTTTATTTTGCCGTCTTTTCTAAAAAGCAGTTCTTGAGATCGTTGACCTCCCTATCGTATCTCTGTTCTACTCTTACCTTCATCATCTCTTTCCTTCCACTTTTTAGGATTCTATTGTTTTGCTTTTCCTAACTTCTTAAATTGAAGCTTAGCTTGTTAATATTTCGTTAATTTTCTTTTCTAATATAATGCTCTAAATTTCCCTGTAAGCCTTACTTGAACCGTCTCCCACATATTTTAATATGTGGTATTTGCAATATTGTTTAATTGCCTATTTTTCATTTGCATTTTGATTTCTATTTAATTGGTATTTGACATATGAATTAGAAGTTTTAAAACTTTTCTCAATATATGCAGTGTTTGAACATTATCTTCCTCTTTTTGATTTACAGCTTGGTTACATTATAATCAGAAGATATGCCCAGCTTTATTTCAATTCTTTGAAATTCATTTAGACTTATTTTGTGGCACAGGGCCTGTGTAAATATTCCTGGTAGTAACGAAAATAATGGTGTTGTCAAATTATTGAGCAGAGTTTCATTATATGCCCATTAAACCCAGCTTGTTAATTGTGTGGTTGAAATCTTTCTATCTGTATGAAATATTTTCTGCCTGACCTATCCATCTCTAACCAAGTTATATGAATGTATCCAAGTTTGTTAATAAATTTGCCTATATCTCCATGTAATTCTATCAATTTTTTGTTTTTACATTTTACGGCTATTTTATTACATCCATAAATATTTAGAATTATTATACCCTCCTAGGCAATTTAAACTTAAATCAAGATATAATGACCCTCTTCATCTGTAATAACAGTTTTTGCCCATTAGCCTTTTTTTCTGATATTAATATTACTATGTCAGATTTCTTTTGGTTGTTATTTGCCTGGCACACATTTTTCAATTAATTACCTAAACATTTTCATGTTCTTATGCTTTAGGCATATCTCTTGTAAGGGGCATATAATTTGATTTTTTAAATCCCATCTGGAAATCTCTGTCTTTTACCTAGCAAATTTATTCCTCGTGGTTCCTAGTAGGTGTGGATTTGTTTCCACCACCTCGTTTTGTGCTTACTATTTGTCCTTCTATTTTCTGTATCATTACTTCTTTTTTCTCCTTTCATTTATTTTATAGATTGTTATATATATGTGACATACATCTATATATCCATTTAAAATAACAAGTGTAAAGTTAATTCAGTATGTCTACTCTTCTCGTGGACAAGGCAAAGACCTCAGGATGCTCTTCTATCACCCCCCATCTGGCTCACCTGCTATTGTTGGCCATATGATCTCATGGTATTAATTTTACCCAATAAATGAGACATTGCAATTGTCATTCCATAACCAGTGGTGGTTAGACTTTGCGCGTGCTCCCAGGTTGCTTGCTCACCACACTTTCCTCTGGGATGCTTTCCATTCTTTCTGAAGTTGGTCCTACAGAAGTGCCTTTAGGAAGAATCTGGGGTTGTGAATTCTTTCAGTTTTTGTTTTTTAAAAGTATTATCACTTCACCCTTGATCTAGAGAGATCATTTTGTCATGTACAGAAATCTAGACTGACATTTATTTTCCTCATTGCTTTGAAGATATCATTATATTTTCTTCTAGTGTATACTTTTGGTTTCATTTATTTTAATCAGTTCTGAAAAATTCTCACTTATCCACTCTTCTTTTTATCCCTCCCTCATACTCTATTTTCTTGGTCATTTTGTATTCTGTCTGATCCCTATAGTATGTGAAGTCTGAGAATTGAAATAAGTCACTTGTGGCTTCTGCTTATTCTCCTTCATAGAGACTTGATTCCTTATGGTGTAGTAATTTGTTTTTTATTGTGAGCTAATATTTGGACAAATGAAATATGTGGAAAGCCCTAGGGACCAGGATTGGAGATAATTTTCTCCAGAGGGGATTTGCTTTATAATATATTGGATGCCACCTGCCTGAAAACTTTTCATACAACGCTCAGCCTGGGGGTTCCTTGAGCACAGGGTAGTGTACGCCTGAGCTTCAGATCCACATGAGACCAGGCTTATGATCCACATTCTCAGAGGAGGTTGTTTTTCTCTTTGCAAAAGGACCAAGTTAGAGACGTTTTTGATTCGCTGGAGGCAGTCAGGTTTTCTCACCCACGGTTTCTCTGAGGCTGCTGTCCATTCAATTGTCCTGGCGCCCTTCAATTGTAGGAGGCGCCAATTCAATCGCGCCACTTTGCCAGCATACTCCAAGCCCAACCTCACATTCCCCTTAGTGGCCACATTAATCCCCAAAACTAGATTCCCAGTATTGGCATCTGTCCCCAAACATTGGCACACTAGCTTCTGTGCTTGCCTTCACCCAGTTCTGTTTTTATTTTATTCACATTTTTTTTTAGCCCTCAAAGAGTTCTGGGGTGTGTGTGTGTGTGTGCATGTGTGTGTTGAGCAACATGTATTTTTTAGTAACTTATTCAGTTCGAGGACATCTTAGAAAACCTAGTCCACCCCTCTTCCATCAGCAGTTCTCCCTGAAAAAACTCTGCTCTTCTGTAAAAGAAGGGTTTTGACAACTGGATTCCCTTAAGTTTCTACTTTCTAGAGAATGCCTGGAGCCCAGATATGATAGAAGGTATTTTTGTTTAAAGCAGAGATTGGGTTAAGATAATTGCAAAAACTTCTTTTTGCTTTAGTTTCCTCTCTCTGTTTCCTACCAGTGAAAAGATTTGGGTGTCACAGCCCCCTGTAGTTACGGGTCTATCTGAGGACACTTTTGCTTTATTTTATTTCATTATTTTCTTCTTCGTTATTCATCACGGATGCATTTCTTTTCATACCAAGGCACCAACTCAAATGCCTTTATTAAATGTCCCTGGATGCAAACATATCCTTGAAGGACATACAGTATAAATGCAATCTTAAACTACATAGACAATTTTGTACTGCCTATCCTGTTTCGTTTTTTCGCTTGACGCTCTGTTTTCAAGATCTCTCCATGTTGCTAAATTTTACTTCTCACTGTGGCATAAAATGCAACCATACGTTTTCATCATATGTACTTATCTGTCCACTGAGTGCTGGGCACCTGGGTTTCTTTCAGTTCTCCCTACCACAAATGATGCTGCATGTATCCCCATATGGACCTGCGTGGGCTTCTCTGCTTCACAGAGTATATGCGTGCTTGCCTTTAATAAATGCTGCAGAATGCTCTCCAGGTTGAATGAACCCACTCCTCTCTCTACTAGGAATGAGGGTGCCTATTTGCCATTTCATAACCAGTTGAAGGAAGATGAACCAGGTTTGACCCAAAGAGCAGCAGGGAGAGTGGTGAGAATAAAGGTTGTGGATATATTTTGAAAGTAGACCCCAAAAGATTTCCTAGTGGAGTCAATATGGGATGGGAAAGGAAAAGGGAAGCTAAAGATACTCCAAATAACTGACTCCTAGTACCTGGAATTGTCTTCAACTAGGTCAGGAGGACTGCATGAGGATGGGGGAGGGGGTGATTTTGGAAGCAAGAAGAAAAAATCAGGAGTTGGTGTTGAATAGACCAAGTTTATGTGTTTAATTAGAGATCCACATGGAAATAGGGAGCCGGGAATTGGATATATAGTTTGAACTTCAAGGGAGAGATCTGTGCTGGAGATAGAGATTAGGGGATTGTCCACACACAGACAGTATTTAAAACCATAACACTGGATGAAATCACCTAGGAAGTGCATATAGTCAGAGAGTGGGGAGGAGCAGATCCTGAACCCTTGCATATTCTAAATTGATAAGGTTGGGAACACGGGGAGGAACTAACAAAAGATATAAGTGGAAGCCACCAATGAGACAGAAGGAGAACCAATGGAGGCTGCCACCATGGAAGACAAAAAAAGAAAATACTCCAGGAGGGGGAGGACAATGCTTTGTTAAATATAGTTGGCCAAGTAAGAGAATGATGACAATTGATGACTGGAATGGCTATAAGGAAGCCGTCAGTGACTTGGGGAGGGGAGATGAGAGGTATGGTGAGCGTCTGTATTGGATTGGGGTTAAGTAAAAATGGGAGTGAATATAGACAATGTTTTTAAAGAGTTTGCTTTTAAAGAGAAGTCTACGGGGATGGAGAGATCACAGTGTTCTTTTTTTTAAGCTAGGAAAACTCGTAACATATTGTTGTGGTGATGAAATTGACCCAGGAAAGGGAAACAATGGGGACATAGAAGGGAAGAGAGAATGGTTGGATAATATCCTGGAGATCTAGTGCACATGTGGGGAATCCGTGAAAGCAGTTCTCCTCTGGTAACAGAGGAGGCAGGCAGAGTATTTCATTATAGATATTGGGATGTGAACTGAAGCAATTAATGGAAGTCTGTGAGCACACTCGTTTTGATTACTTGAAGGCTGACAGTGAGGAGGGCACACTTATTAGGGCTTCAGAAGTGAGAGGAAAGTGTGAAACAGTCATGGAGGTGAGTGAACAAGCAAATGGACTGGTGAAACATGGTATGAACGCCAGAAGCACCAAGAGCCCCCTTGAGGTTCTTGACTATCAATTTAACACGAGGTCAGTGTGGTTGTCGGATTTTCTCCAGCCAAATTTAGGCTGAATTGATGCAGGCAAGGATTACCCAGAGAATTCTAGCTAACCTGTGATTTTGACAAGTGTGTACCATGAAGCAAGAGAGGAGCAAGGGGGTTGAAACATATTTAAGGGCAAGGTGATTATGATTGGCTATGGCATTTATGCTGGATAATGAGGAAAGAGAGGAACTCAGTGGACAGGGGGATCATGAAAACTGCATCAGTGGAGTGTGGTTGCAGGTAGAACCTGAGGTTCACTGGGAATCCGAGAACCAGGGGAAGGGAGCTGGAAAGATGGGAGGTAGTGGTCAGAGTGTGGCAGACACGGAGCTGAGATTAAGGTAGAGTGGTCTAACGACAAAGCTATGCTTTGACCTTGGGCGTGAAAGTCTGCAGTGAGGTGGGGGACAAGATCGGTGGAAGGGGTGTAAGATTCATCCTGGACTCCTCTCATGGTGGAGTCAGTCTTGCCCTCACTGCTCCTGGCCCTCTGAACGTCTGGGGCTCCCCTTTGGGAAGAGAGCTGCTCTGGAGAGTCCGCTAGGACTGACTTGTGCGGACGGCCCTTGTTTTTGCTTGGGGAAGTCTCTGATTACCATTTTAATTTAATTTTGTGTGTCTACTCGATTTTTCTGTTACTTCTTCTGACCATTTTTGACATTTTATGATTTTTTCCTAAAAACTCAATTAAATTCAGTTGTAAAATACGTTGTAATTCTTCCTAATATTCTTTCTGCTTCTGAATCAGTTATATCTGCTACTTCCCCTTTTCTTTCAGTATAACTTTGAAATTTTCTCTTGCCAGAGTTTGTGTTTTTACCAACATTTAAGAGAAGTAAATTCTGTTATTATTTATGTCATCATTTTTTCCTGAATTTTATTGATTTCGCACATTTTATTTTCCTTACTTCCTATTTCTTCCTGCTTACTCATTTTTTTCTAGCTTTTGGATTTGGATGCTTTCGGATTCTCTTGTTTTTTATTTTTCCTTTTTCTAATAAATGTGGTCATGGCTACAAACCTCCTCCTGGGCACAATGCTAGAGTTTCCCACAGAACGTGACAGGTGGGGCTGTCACTGTGACTCAGTTACAAGGATTTCCCAAGATCGCTCCTTATTTATTTTTTAACACAGGAGTTATTTAACATGTTTTTGTTTGTTTTGTCATATATGGAATTTTAAAGCTATTCTTTTGTTATTGGTTACATTTTACTGGATCAGGGGCAGAGAATCACATCCAGAACAGGTTTAGAATTCACTGACGTTTTCTTCGTGGCCGACAGCAGGTGGGTCCCCACGGCGGCTTCGTGCGTCCCTGATGTGTGTACGTTATGTCTGTTGGTTGTGTGTACACTTCATCTCACCGTTTTCTATCTTGTCAAATAGTCATATTATCAGATGTGTCTCCTTTGTGTCCTTTGTAATGATTTTGCCTTAAATTTCATTTTGCCTAGCAACAAAATCACCATCTTAAGTTTCTTATTGGTTTAGATTTGGGAGCACACCCTTCTTCTATCCTTTAATTTTCAAAACTGCAGTATATGTTCATTTCCAACGTGCCTCTTCATGACAAGTCATTCCTGGATCTGTTTGTTTTTTCTTCATTCACCAAATCTGAGCATGTCTGTCTTTTGATGAGTTTAATTTATCTTTACTGACATTACTGATACTTTTATTTTGTTTTATTTATTAAACTTCATTTTTATTTCTTTTTTCCCTTGTTATTTTTAATTAGGTAGGTTTTTTTTCTAGTGGCTTAAAAAGTAATTTATTCTTCCTCTAATCTTCTTACATTTCTCTTTATTTTATTAAGACCACAATTCTACCTTTCTTACTAATTTATGCAGTCAGTCAATTTCTGTAACTCTCCCCGGAACAAGGTATGCACCCACGTGCGTGGTCTTCTTTCCATTGATCTTTGAGCTGTTACTCGCCTGTCCTGCTGTTCGACTCCCCACCTCCCAGGGGACGTTTGAGTTTCAGATTCCTGTAGATGTGTGTCTCCCCCTGTTGCTGTTATTGCTGGCGTTGCTGATGTGGTCTAAGTTTTGACCACTGCTTACTGAGAAAACAATAAAAATGTGTGAATGCATTTTCTTACTCTTGCTTCCCACCTATCACAGTGCACACCTGAGCCTGAATTTCCTCTTCTCCTTCTCGGTGCCAGTCCTTCAGGATGTTTTCAAAGAGGAACTTGTGTGGTAAACACTCTGCAGCCCTTTATGCCAGAGAATGCATTGATTTTGTGCTCATGGTCCATAGAATTGACATGGACAGACTGACGCACAAGGACCTCCTTCCCTCCCGCACTGGGAAGGGGGACTCGGTGGGCTTCCCGCACTCAGCTGGGGGTTGGCTGGGCTCAGACCAGTCTGACTTCCTCTGCATGGGGATGTGCTTAGTCTCTCTGGAACACGTTACAAGGCTCTCTGTTCCTCATGTTCTCAAATTCCCTCTAACACATCTAGATGTGGGTTTTCTCTTCTCTGCCCTGCTTGGCACTCTATGAGCCCTTTCAGTCTGAGGTCTTACATCTTTCTTTAATACAAGGAGGTTCTCTGTCATTCTTATCTCCCTTGTTTATTGTTTTTCTCCTACTTATTGACCTTTACTGGGGAGTTTGACACTTAAACATCATTCCTCCATTTCTCTTATCTTCATTTTTGAATTTTTCCATCTCTTTAGCCCTATCAGAAGTGTTTCAAGACATTTTCTCCTAATTTTCCAGCTCACTTCTGCATACTTTGGCTGTAACCATTCTGCTATATGGCCCTTCTACTGTGCTCTTTGTTTTGATTGTTACATTTTCCATATAAAATGTTTCATTTAGCTTTAGGTGGTGGCGTGGTCCCGTCTCATATTTCCATTATGGTCACTCATCTCTTTGAGTTTAGATCTGTGGGCTCTGAGCCTAGGCCTCCTGGTCTGAAATGAAGCTCTGCCTCTTATCAGCTGTGTGACTTTCAGCAAGATGCTTAACTCTTTACTTTCGTTTCCTCCACCCGTAAAATAGAGATGAATACCAGTGTCATAGAGCTACTGGAAAGAGTACATGAGATAAAGTAGGAAAGCTGCTTAGAACAGTTCTTGACACATATTAAGGTCTCAATAAGTGCTAGCAGTTACTATTATTATTTTAAATTAACCTCTGTATTGTCCATTAATTTTACTGACTCTGCCAAAAGTTATTCCATCTGTGTTCTTTCTCTTATTGGGTGGCACTGGTCAGCTGCGTGCTATTCTCTTCTCTGAACACATATTCAGTGGGTACACCAGCAGGTCTGAGTCCCTAGGGAATTCTCACTGTGTTTATGTTCAGATTTCCATCAACTCTCTTACTTTTGTGCTCTATCCGGGAATGAATTCAGAGACAGAACCAATGTCCCGAGTTAATTGTCATTTTTTTCTTCTAAGGGGTCTATTGATGCTTTATTTTCATGTTTAAATTATTGATAAGAACAAGAAGAGGAATGACGGAATGTGGAATTCTAGGATGATGGAGCTAGAATATGATGAAGGATGAAACAGCGCAGAGCAGGAACCATGGAAAAACATTTGCCCCTTGAATGTTGTAATTTCCTCCCTGGGCAAGTCTTCGATGCTGTCTCAGCTCCATTCCTCCCATTTCTCTTCCAAGGTGAATGTCGTCTCTTTGAACATTGAGCAAAGGCATCAGGAGTGAGGACGACTAGGAAAGAAGACTGGTGAGGACAATAAAGTCTCTTCCTAGAAGCAGAAATGGCCTGTCATTGCATGGAAGTGGGACGGCTTAGCAATAAGGAAAGGCCACCACCCACAATTGTCACTTGTCTGCTTCTTGCTTCTTTCATCTCACAACGTTCCACACAAGCAATAGCCAAACCTGCAAAATTGAGCCAAATAACACACTAGAATCAGGAATGTTTCTCTCATGTATTCCTAGGGCACATCACAGTTTGAGCAGAACGTTCTCAGTCATGCTTGTTGTCTCCATATAATTACTGATGCTGCCTTCCTTCACGCCCAAGAAAGGGTCCTGGTTTGCATGATAAATTATATCATCACACTGTCTATATACTTTACAAGAGGTGAAGAAAATACTACTGGAAATGCAACATTGAAAGGTGATAAAGTGACGTATTAGTTTCCTGTTGCTGCTGTAGCAAATTGCCACAAACTTGGTGGCTTTAAAACAACAAAAAGTCATTAGTTTTCACTTATTAAGGTTGGAAGTCTGAAGTGGGTTTCACTGGGCTAAAATCAAGCTGCCTGCAAATCTTGTTCCTTCTGGAAGCTCTGGGAGAAAAATCCCTTCCCCCGCCTCTTCCGGCTTCCAGAGGCTGCTGTGTTCCTTGGCTCGTGGCACCTTCCTCCTTCTTCAAAGCCAGCAAGGGTTAGTTGAGTGCTTTTCACATTGCATCACTGTGACGGTCACTCTCCTGCTTCCTCCTTTTGCTCACAGGGACCCTTGTGATTACACTGGGCCCACCCAGATAATCCAGGACCAATCCCTCACCCTTCTTCAATCCTGAACTATTTATATCTGCAAAGTCCCTTTTGCCATGGAAGGTCACACAGTCACAGCTTCTGGGGAAGTAGACATTTTGAGGCGGGAAGGTGAGGGCATCCTTCTGCCTGCCACAAGTGGATACAGAGGCAGGAAGCTGTGACGACCAGCTCCACTGGGAAGCAGGGGTGGCTCTCTTCTCCTCGGAGATGAGGTCGGCAAAGTGTGATGAGCAGGGCTGTGGAGGGAGGGCACTGAAGGCTCAGATGAGCTGGTCCCCTGGCGGAGGCGCATATCCTGTCAAAGTCCCAAAGAAACAACACAACAACCACAACGACTAACAAAGCCCTCCGTGGAGAACTCATGGGAGGATACGCGTGGAGTGGGGGCTTGGAGAAGAACATCAGGAGGCCGGAACAGGCAGTGTGAGTCACCAGCACCCACACCAAGAGCGTGAATAAGCACCAAACACAGTGCTGGAAAGGTTACACATGAATATTCAGGGGGTTATTATCCTCGAGAAGGAACTGAACAAGCGGTACTGAAAAAAAAACCATTGTTTTACGTTGCCAAGCACTTTATGCCCCAGTCAAGCTCAAAACGCCTTTACTTTCTCCTCTTTTGTTGCATTTCAGCCCGAGTCAGGGTTTGCAGGAAACTTGTCCAGCAAGTGGGGGCACCCAAGCCTTGTCCTCCCGGAGCCCTGGTTCCTGGAAGCCAGGACATGCATCTCAGAAAGCCCACAGGCTGGCCTGGGCTGGGCTGGGGATGCCGGATTCCTGGGACAGCTGGAGCCAGAAGGGTGTGAGGGATGACCCGTGCCCTGGCCAGGGAATGCTGTCAGGGTAGACTGGCTCAGTCTTCAAAGGCTCGTGTGGCACCCTAGGAAGAGCTTCCCGGCCAGCTGACCAGCTGGAGGATGCACTACTGCCCAGCCACTCGCTGCTGCTCTCCAGGCTCCTTCTCTTGGAGGGATCAGAGTCCTCAGGGTCTATTCCTTATCAACAGTCCCAGGTGCCCCCTTCTACAGGGCCTTCTTAGCACTGCTGCAGGCTCTTCTCCCTCCTTCTGTCATTTGGTCTGGAAAGAGCCATGAAAACGTTTTTCTTCAATTTTATCTGGTTATAAATTGCCTTTCTTTGGGGGAAGCATATGGCTGCTGAAAGTGGTTGACTAAACAGAACGAAAAGGAGTACCAATAGTGTAACGAATGTTAATAGTCCCGTCCAGAATCCAGGGAGGAAGTCAGCTTTCAGTAAGAGAACCCAATTATGGGATAAAAACATCGAAAACAAAGCAGGAGGGAAAAAGAAATATCAAACTAGATTCTGGAGTGAAGCCCTTAGCAATATGAGCAATGATAAAATAATAGCGTGTTTTTACTATATGCTGGTGCTATTCTGAGAACTTTTCATGTCTTATGTCATTTGATGCTAATAAACTATAAATAGAGTTGATTATTTCCATTTACATGAGGTGAAATGGAAGCCTGGAGATGTTAAATAACTTTCCCAAGGGCATTCTTGTTAATAAGTGACTGATTTCAGAACATATATCAACAGTTAATTGTTCCCTATCTTCGCATCACTTAAAAAGCAGAAGGCATTTAGAAATGGAAACTTTCTGGAAATTTCGAAGCTGTGTCTTTTTTCTCCTCACCAACAGGAACATTTTGAAGGAATTTGAAATATTCACACCCTTGACTTCTTGGTATTCTTTACAGATTAAGGCTCTATAAACATTTTCAAACATTGTAGGAAAATTAGTGCCACTTTTGCATTTGTTGTTCAACTCAGTTGCTCATTGATTCAGGAAAAAATAAAAAATCCTGACAAAGCCTTCAGGAAATAAAGAGAGGACAGTGGTGCAATTGAATGTAACAATCGCCTAATCAGAACAAGGATGAATTACACCCGACAGCAGTGCCAGCTTTTTCTGCCGTTCATTTTACTCTCCTGAGCAGACTCACAGGCTGAGCTTGCCTCTCATCCTGCAGGACCCGAAAGGCAGAGGACGGGGCCCAGCACCTGGATGCGAGGCCTGTATTCAACACGTGGCAGCTATAGCCCTGCGCCAAGCACGGCTCCGAGTCCTGTGTCTCTCTGTCAGTCAGCAATCGCGGTGGTACTGTCTGACCGGCCCGACACACGCAAAAGGAGATAACGAATATATAAGATTGGAGGTGGGCCGGCTCTGTGGCCAAGTGGTTAAGTTCGCGCATTCCGCTGCAGCAGCCCAGGGTTCAGATCCTGGGCACGGACATGGCACCGCTCGTCAGGCCACGTTGAGGCGGTGTCCCACATCCCACAACTAGAAGGATGTGCAACTAAGACATACAACTGCGTACAGGGTGGGGTTTGGGAGATAAAGCAGAAAAAAAAAAAAGATTGGCAACAGTTGTTAGCCCAGGTGCCAATCTTTAAAAAAAAAAAAAAGATTTGAGGCAAAATTATTTGCCCTTCCTCTCTGTTCCCATATAACTTTGCTTACACCTGTATCACAGAATAGTAGAGCTAACCACATTTATCTCCAACATCCTCAATTCTATGGCATTTAAAATACCCCCTGACCGCAGGCAGAATTCCAAACCTCATTGAGGGATGAAGAATGGGCAGAGAAAAGACTTAGTCTCTTGTTCAAGTACAAGGCATGGATACGTTCTTGATTTGGTGTGGGATTTCTAACTGTATTTTGTTTTTCTCCTAAATAACTGAATGTTGAGAATTTAAAGTAAGAAGGAAAAGGAGTCCCCGATGGTTGAAAGGCGTGGGGTGAAGGGACTTGCCCATGGTGAGCGAAGTGGGGCTCCGTGGAACTCCAGGCTGCTTGCTGGGACAAACCCTAGAGACATCTATCAATAAGTCCGTGAGCGCTTTCACGCCACGTGCTAAACGTGCTGCTCATCTGCCAGACCACACGTGGTGACATCCCTCCGTTTCTGCTGCAGAATCCCACATGATGGACAATTGCTGTGAACCTAGAATTTTTTTTTTTTAACACGTACACAGGTTCGACCTCGTTCTTGAGGACATTTATCAAGCTACATAGATATACAATTCTAACCAAAAACAGACCGAAACCATCACAATAGTTGTTTTTTCCTGGACTTCTGATAGATAATATTACTAAATATTCTGATGCTGGGAGAGTTGCTTTAAAACCCAGGAACTCACTGGCGATGACCTGACACCTGTGCAACTTGCTCTGCAGTGGTGCATTATAACATCAATTTGAAGTTTCTTTGCTTTGGAGACAGCAAACACTAGGAAACCACAGACACACACACATTTATACATGTTCATGTATGTTCCTAGGATGTTAGACATTCTCAAAATTTTTTTCTAAATTTTCTGGAAAGCGTATCTTTTAAAAAAAATGTTCAACATTTCCTTTTTTCTCCCCTAATCCCTCAGATAGCTGACTGTGGAATAAAACGCTATTCACTATTCAACACACTCTGATGTGACTGTTGATGTGTGCGGTATCCATATTTAGAGCACAGCACAGCGAGTCTGACCATTGCTCGTCGTCCTGAACAATTTCCCACGGACACGAGCTCCTGCTGTCTGAATGAGGACTGCCCCCTTGTCTGGCAAAAGGAAGGGCAAAGAGAGGGTTGCTCAACATTCTTAGTTTCCTAGGGTGGCCGTAACAAATCACCACAGCCTGGGGGCCTTTCATAACAGAATTTGTTGTGTCACGGTTCTGGAGCCTGGAAGTCTGGAAATCAGGGTGTGGGCAGGGTTGGTTCCTTCTGAGGGCCATAAGGGGAGGATCTGTGCCAGGACTCTCTCCTTGCACTGTAGACGGCTGTCTTCTGTCTTCACATTGTCTCCCCTCTGTCCGTGTCTGTGTCCAGAGTTCCCCTTTTTATAAAGACAGCAGTCATATTGGGTTAGGACCCACTCTAACGATCTCGTCTTCACTTGATCATCTGCAAAGATCCTATTTCCAAAGAAGGTCACATTCACAGGTACTGGGGCGATAGGACTCAAACATAGCTTTTTGGGAGACCTAGTTCAACCCATAACAGAAGTCTAGAAAGTCTTCAAAGAGCAGTGATGCATTTATTCATTTATTTAACACATATTTGAATGTCTATTACATACAGCCCTAGGCTAGGTATTGGGAATTCAACTGGGAATAAAACCAGTACCTGCCTCGTGGTGATTCTGGCCCGGTGGGAGAGGCAGACACATAACCACACGTATTTGTATATAACTATGTTATTACAGCTGACTCAGTGCTTATTACTGATCAGTCCAGGGGGATATGGGTCAAAGAAGGCCTCCCAAAGTTGGAGGCAGTTCAGCTGTCTAGAAAGCGGAGAGAGATCACAAATGGGAGTGCAGGAGATGGTGAAATCATTCCAGGCAGAAGGGAGGAGAGTTGGCCAAACCCCTGAGGCAGGAAGGACTGTCAAAAACTGGTGAGTAGGCCCCCACAACCAGAGGATGAGCTAGGAGGACCGTGGGATTAGAGGCGACCCAGGATGTGGACCAGGCCAACCCTGTCATTGTCTTGGTGTTAGAGGCCATGGCCCTCATGCCGGGCTGCACTTCCGAGTCGCCCAGGCCCTCAGCAGAGCACAGAGACCCAGGGTCATCTCAGTTTCAAGCTGGTCCTTGAGTTGATTCTCTGAAAACTTTCTTGTTCACCCCATTAATTTTAAGGTAATTGGGAAGCCATGGAAGGGCTTTAAGTTGGGGCATGAAAGGAGACAGCTTTCTGGATCCCTTTGGGGGCACTTCTCTTGCATGGAGAGGGTTGACCCATATCTTGGTACATGACTGGGGCACATTTATCTGTCTCTTTCCTAAGCCCTCTGTAAATGTGCTCCCATCTAGCACTTTCTTCCTCCTATCTCTAGGCCAGAAATCCTTAAATGATGTATAACCAACTCTTGATAGCATCAGCATAATTTCCTGCCTTCTTTGCAAAAGGGCTGGAGTGGACACCTTGCTCCGCATCTGTAACTGCAGTACAGCAGGAGATTAAAGCCAGACCATCTACCGTTCCCTCCCCCAGACACATACAGAAACCAAGGCCAGGGTCACACAGCTATGTAGTGCCAGAGTCTGGATACGAAGCCAAGTGTCCGGATATCTTGGCTGCTTTTTCTTCCTACGACCATATTTCATTCCAGGTTTATGACCCAGTGGAATGAAATTGATCTGCCTTAATTTAATTTCTTGGCCTGGTTATTTACTATCAGTTCTGCAAGACAACGTTTTCATGTGGGGATAACCAACACAAGACCCTAAGCATCCTGAGCTCCGCTCCCTGTCAACAAGGTAGGAGTCATCCTTCGGAGCTGTGTGTGCATGTGTGCACATGTGTCCAACTGGAACACCATGAGCTGGAATGTGGGTGACGAATCGATCCCACCCACACCAAGCCTACTTTTTCACCTTTTACCACTGAGTCACTATCACGCTCCCCCTTTCCACGGTGTCATCTCTGTCCTCCTAGTATGAATCATTTCAACTTGACTCATGCATCCATCTTTCAGGTATAAACTTTCCATCCTGTGTCCACGTGACTTCAGGGTTGTTGCACTGGCTACCAGTTAGTTGAAAACATCTACAGTGAGGTGTCCCCAAAAGACCCCTTAGGAAAGAGTATGATGCCCCTCAAACCAGCTTGCATTGCTCACCACTTAAGTCCAAAAGCATTTCTAAATCCTGTTGCTGGAATGAGCGTAAGGAAGACTTTTGACTCCATTATACTCTTTAAAAGCAACGTCACTCATTTCTGCCTTAAATTTCTTCTCTGTGTGAAAATCAATAGGCATTGCACAGAAATATCCCAAGCTGTGATGACCACAATTAGAAACAATCAGAACGGAAACACAACCAAAATCAAAAGCATTGTATCTGATTTTCAACTACTGTTAAAGTTGGTTGCTACGTACTATGCATTATTTCACCTGGTAGCACTAGAGGAAAGAAGCCAATTTTCTTAACATTTTGGAAGTCTATGCCATTTTATTTCCATCTTATGCTTGTATTTTTCAAATCTATATTTTCTTTTTTCTTCTCATGTGTACCTGAATTATGCCTTGATGGCATAAAATTTATGCCACTTCTTTCCTTTTCTTTCTTTCTTCCTCCCTTCCTGCCATCCTGCCTTTCTCTTTGCATTTTCCCAGGTATATGTTTTCCATTTATATAATTTTAGACTTAGTGACACATGGTTGGAGTTTAGTTTTTTATATATATAAAATCTGAGAGATTTTCTCTTTTAATAAGGTATGTTAAACCACTCCCATTAATTTTTAATTTTTATAAAAGGAATAGCACCAATGTATCAGTTATCTTGTTTTCTATTTCTTTTCCATGCCTGAATTTCTCTATGCTAATCCTCATTTCCCCACTCCTGCATCTTCTAGGCATAGTAGAATATTTTCACTTCCACAAATGTAAGACACTCCTAGCCTTCTGCCTGGCATGCTCTCCTCCTATGTCTATCATCACTACCTTCACTTGGTGAATTCTTAGTCATCTTTGAATCTCACCTCCACTGATTTTGCCCTGGGAGACTTTCCTTAGCCCTCTGCTCCCATGGCATCCTATACTTCCTGATCTTATATGACTACACGTTGTGTTGAGCCTCTTTGAGATAGTATAAGCTCCATGAAGTTAGGGATGATCTCATAATCCAATGCCTAGCATGGGTCCTGGGACAAAGTGGGCTCAATAAATATTTGTGGAATAGTTGAATGAATAGTTAATTAGTTAGGAAGCCCAACTAGCCAATAGATTATTGAAGATTATAGGAAAGAGTAGCAGCATTTGCTATAAAAGCTTCCTCTTTGTTTACCCTTGCCTTCCTTTTGTGCCTGAAGTCAGCTCATGGTCAATCCCCATGCCCATCTCCAAGTGGCCCCTGTGGGATGCAGTCCTACAAAGCGACACTACTTTGATAGTAGATCCCTTTTGCAGCTGTGGGTCAGGATCTGGGCTATGTCAGGGTCTCTGAGCCCTGTGTGTTCTGGCTCTGAATTTGACAGTTAGGGTTCAGTTCTGCCCCTCGACTTCTCTGGTACCAGATGAAGAGGAATATGCAATGACCCCCTCGACTCACTTCCCTGAGAGGCTGGGAAGTCCATGCCTCTGGTTCTCACTTGAATCAAGTCACACCATCAGAGGGCTCTGTGTCTGCACCATAATGCTGTGATTTTCCACATTAATGGATATTTTAAGAATCACCTTCCCAAAACTTATTGTTAAAACCATTTAATGTATAAATCCCCATAATTTCACATATACCAATTTTGAGGACCCGTGGGAGAAATTCCACTTGTATATAAATATCAGAAGAAGAAGTGTTCACATGCCTTGCTCTTTATTTGTTGTCTGTTTAATCTTATCACATTGTGAATCATGTATTTATCTTTGACTTGGCTGCTAGGAGGCTCGGAGCAAGATGTGCTGCCTCCCTCCCACCTCTGTGGACCACAAGGTATACATTCCTGTGTCCCAGCCTTGCCTTGCCTTGTTTTATTTTCTTCTCTTCACCCTGATCACCTTAAATATTGATTTTATTCATTTTGCATTACAAGTATTCTTGTAAACTTTCTTTCTTTCTTTTTTCTTTTTAAAGATTGGCCCCTGAGCTAACATCTGTGGTCAATCTTCTCTTTTTTTCTTCTTCTCCCCTAAGCCCCTCAATACATAGTTGTATATTCTAGTTGTCTGTCCTTCTGGCTCTGCTATGTGGGACACCACCTCAGCATGGCTTGATGAGCAGCGTCATGTCCGTGCCCAGGATCCAAACCGGCAAAACCCTGGGCCACTCAAGCACCAAAGTGGAGCGCGTGAACTTGACCACTCGACCACGGGGCTGGTCCTCCTTGCTTTTTAAAAGAGATGAATTTTTGAAGCCTAAATTCTCGCTCTATAGGTTTCTCCCCATCAGCATAATCAATAAGGAACTGATAACATTTTCCCTCAAAGTCTTGAAACTCACATCTTCTGTTATCATTGTGATTGTAGTCCATCACTTCACAGAACTGGAGACTTCTCTTGCTCTCTTTCTTCCTTCCTTCTTTTCTTGGTCCCTTTCTGGTTTATGTATTCATCTGTATGTAACATAAACTTCTCTGTTTTAATATCAATCTTACGTATTTTAAGGTTGAGCTTCTGTCATTGCTGCTCTGCCAGACGGCCCCACAGGCATACGGCCCAGGAAGAAGAGAAAACTTGAGCTCTTGCTGCTGCTTATATGTCATCAGCAAGAACGCTCTGAGGACAGGCACGGTGAAGTCTTCATTATTTCCCACCAATTCCCTCTTCCAAACTGTGTTCTCCTCCCTCCTTCATAAAAACAGAAAATGACCTTCTTTAGGGCCATTCATGCTTGTAGAGAACTTCCACATCTCTTTTGACAAACAAAATAATTCTCCGAGTTTGTTATTATCACATTCACTTTTTCATGTGAGAAAATTGAAACTTGGATGGGAAGATAGTGGGCCTGAGGTGTTGCTTAATTTGTCCAAGTTCACACAGTTGGCAAGGGACAATTGAGTACCTTGATTGAGAGCATTATCTCCAGAGTTGTCTAGAACTTCAAATCATAGCTTCTCCATTGTTTCCCTGTGACGTTCTGCCGCACTGCTTCCCTCCATGTTTATCGCAGTAGACGTGGTAATAAGTGAACCTGCTTTAGAGGTGTTGTGCAGTTAAATGAGATCATGAATGTAAAAGGCTGAAGTTCAGGGTCTAAAACAAAGTAAGCTCTCAACACACGTTTGTTTAAAACATTGGATTTGGCTCTAGGACTTTTGATTCTGGATCGCATATCCCTTTTCATTAAACCATGCTCTTACTCTAGAGATAGTCAAGAGAGATTTGTGAGCCAAGTGGAGAAGACCTGAAGGTGAGTGACAAGATGTGAAACCAGACGCCACTTCAGCTGGCCCCATGGTAGGCAATTGGTAAAAGACCCCACCCCACATCCGCAGACTGAGCTTCCTATCTCATGACTTCTCATGTGAACAATGGCAGGCATAACACCTTCTCATAGAGACAGTGCCTTCCTTCCCATGGGGCACCGCCTGAAGGTTGATATTGGAGAGGCAAACTGGGCGATTAGCACGTGGGAAAAGGACAACGGGTTGTAGAAAAGTGTAGACCTCAGAGTCTCGGCATCTGTATGCCACACATCAGTCCAGCAGGGAAAGTCTAAAAAGAGTTTTCAAAACACTTTGGACCTTAGAGAAGAATAGAATAGACCAGACCAACCCATTCAAGCCCATAGTAACCCAGAAGAAAGACTTACTGACTTTGATAAGCTACCACTGAGATGCCAGGTGAGCTTCTTCCATCAATGGTAGTGGCTATCTGGAGTACAACGTCTTAACAAATTCTTACATTGCATTTGGGCTGATTGGAAAAGCTTTCATTCATCAGTGATTTCTGCCATGAGCCCAGAATAGGGGAAAATGTCAGAATGTGTGCAATCCTTTGCCAGGGATGAAGTTTTCCCTTATCATCCTGCCTGTTGAGTCATCTTCAGTAATTGGAGAGAGAACCCTGTTCTTCCTCCCCTGTGCTCCCTCCCACTACATAACAAAACACAATACAGCAGAAGTCAGGTATCAACAAGACAACGTTTTATTTTTTAATGGCATACTATTACTACAGCTTTTCTAATAATTCAAGGTCCTGAGCTGCGCAAAATGCTTCCCATTGGGAATAAAGCGTTTGCTTCAGGAGGTTCTAAAGGTGAGGGCAAAACCATTTGTATTTGTTTAAAACGTAATGTCATCCATAATTAATGGGATAACTCTGGCTCAGCAGAGCTTGAAACTACTGTGTACATTTGAAGCTGGATTTCTAGTTCCTGAGTTGAGGAATAAATTTACCCTTAAGCTTTTATTTTATTCTTTCATGGAAAAGGTGATTTCCTGTGACTGAACATTTGGTTCCTTTTTGATATGTTTTTGACTAGTGTCTTTTGCTCTCAAGTGGTAAGAGCGAGGCCAATTGCTAAAATCTGCTTTTAAACAGTGGCCCTGAAACCTGGGTCTTAAGTTGGTTTACCACGAGCTCTTGTAATGCCTTCTCTACATGCTGTCATTTGAACTCTTGGCACAGTTTTTAAAAAGAAAGTTTTTTAAAAATCAGTTGAAAGGCTTTTTTATTTCTATCTTGAAATACATTCAAAAAACAAAAGCCTCCATTTTGTAAGTTAGTGTTTAGAAGAAAATGGTGATCCATTGCAATATTATTGAAATCTGCTCCTCAGCAGATACACACCTGAATGCATGACAATACAGCAATACAGGACGACCCCCAAATTCTCCCTGGATGATCGTGGTCCAGCAGTGGTCTCATTTAACTCATGTTCGGATGACACAGGAGGGGTAATCTTCTCATTCATTTAATCAGTTGGTCTTTCAAACTCTTCTCAATTTTGGATTACATTCTGTATACCAGATTTCACGCACCTGATTCATTTATAGGAGCTTACCTACAGAAAAGAGAAATAATTCCAACACAGGAAGGCTGTGGTGAGTTACTTAAAAGCAACATAGGTAGAAGTATGATCAGTAATGGTTCAGAAGGGCAAGGATTCCGAGAGATTCTATAGAAGAGATGGGCACTTGTGGTTGAAAGGGTGGTAGAATTTGGACAGAAATTGATGAGAAGGAAAAAAGGTAATCCAGGTAGGAAAATGATACAGAAAAAATACAAAACATGCAGCCTAAGACAATCAGCAGAGAGTCATTATTGACCCCTCACGGAGTAACACTCATGCACTCAATTAGACGAGGTAGTAATGGGATTTAAGACGAAGTGTCAGGGGCTCTTGAATGGCTAGCCAGGAGGCTGAAATTTATCCCTGACATTATAAATCTTTAGAGTGTGTGTGTTTGTTTTTTGAGCTGGAGAATGTCCTGATTAAAACTGTGTTTGGTGATAGTAATTTGATAGAGGTGAGAACACTGGACATAAAAAAGGAAGACTTGTCCGACAATTTAAGTCAGTGAGGGGAAAAGTACCCAGAAAGAACACAAGATATGACCAGCTTAACCACATCAACACTTGCCAACACTTAGTCAAGGAGGGTTGGCTGCCTTCAGCTAGAGAAAGAACCAGGGGACCAGGCAGGAGGTGTGAGGATGAAGAGATCCTGGACAGGATGACAGTAATGAGACCCTCAAGGACAGTGTGTGAATAATGGTGTGAAGGAGAATTCAAGGGCAAGGCGAATTACCAGCTGAAGATAACAGAGGAGAGGGATGAGTAGGCTGTGGCCTCCTCTCTCTCTGCCGAATGATGAAGCAATGCCATCTCATCACTATGACATCAGATCTCAAGTCCTCTGCTCTGTTAGATCCGTCTCCACCTTCTTCGGACCAGAGAGGAAAACTCGACCTGCCCATTTGGTCTTCCGTACCCTAACTCAGGCTGTTAGCTGATGATTCTCTCTCCTATCCTTTTTTGTTCCTTTCAATATTCCTCTCAGTATATAGTTTCCAGTATCATTAAAAAATATGCACTGAAAATTTTTCTACTGGCCCATCCTGACTCTCTTTCCTCTACCTTCATTTTGGGTAAATCCCATAGCTTCTCTCTGCTTCTCTTTCTTCATATTTGCAGTGAGAGCTTTGGTTGGTGCCTTTCAGCTGTGTCATTCAGTGACTGTCTCCCTTCCTCCAGGAAGTCCTCTTTGATTTGTCCAGTAGCCTATGCCCTGTTTCTCATTTCTCCTCAGTGTTGTTTCAGCAGTTGCATTACAGTCCCCCAAGACAGAGAAAGTGACTTGCCCTTCCTCGAGTGCCAGAGCACTGAGAAACTGTCTGGCAGGTAGTGGGATTTTGATAACAACAAATCATTGAATTAATGCAAGAGACAAAGACTGACGGAAAACACCACATCTCTCTCATAATATACAAACCCTAGTGCTGAGAGGAAGATTTTATTGGCATTTTCATCTCCAATTGGAGGGTAAAGGGTAGAAACTGAGTAGATGCATATTGATAATCAGATGGTAACAAAACCTTTTAAACGATTGAAAAGGTACAGTATTTAAATATTTGCAAATATGCAATTATTCTCAATAAGGTAGCATTTTACGTAACTTAAAAGGGTTCCTGAGGCATCAGTACTAAGAAGCTGGGGAGAGATCCGCCCTCTTTTTCTCTATAGGAAGAAAAATACTTCCTTCAGTTTCACCCTCAAGATTCTTCCTGAATATAAAGTTTTCAAGGATTTTCTGAACTCAAGCCAGGCTTTGACCACATGAGTCATTTTTCCACAGCATCTTCTCTAATCACTGGGCAGTCTGTTGTAAGAGGGCCAGTGAATATTGTGAGATGCAGATCCGCAAATGCAGGGCACCAGGGGAGGGCTTGCCGACAGGCAGGCATTTTGATGGGTCAGAAGGAAGCCAAGCCTGCAATGCAGGTCTGGCCAGCTGTGCTCCCTGCAAGCCTGCTGGGCCATCACCGCAAGACCCCACGTTCAGAGAGCTCCTCACCGGGGACACCGAGCCATTCCGTCTCTCTCTTTTAAACTTGCTGTCCTCTGGAAGCAGTAAGAAACCAAGAGCATGCTCACTTTACAAATTGGGAAAATGAGGTGGAGAAGGACGAATTCACTCATTCTAGACACTGATAACTGAGTTGTATTTATTTCTGAGTCTTCTGGTTTCCAGAATGTGCACTAGTCTTTAGAGAGCCTGCCTGCGCCTCTAAGTCCAATTGGACTCTTCGCTTCAGCTCTCTAAGAGTGACAGTGCCTTCTTCCTGCCCAAGGCTACTCGTCAAGTCTCAATTCTTAACTCCTCACTTTCTCTCCTGAACTTGACTGATAATGTTGAACCCCAGAAACTCCTTCCAAGGCCTTCGTTGTCCACCACCACTGGAGAAGAGCTTTTCTCAGTTGTTCGTCACTGTTACCTCTTTCTCCATCTAATGCTGGCATTTTTAGAAATTCTCTGTTTTGATATTTGGCACTTATCTTCTTCTTTTATTTCTTACCTTTGATGCTCATTCTCATACTAACAACTGGTTTATTTTATCTACTTTGTGCCAGGCACTGTTCTTGGTTCTTGGGATAAATGCTACTCAGCACACGTAGCTCTCTGCCCTCATTGAGCTGACATTCTATCCAAAGGAAGTAAGCAGTAAGTACTAAACATAAGAGACAATTAAATGACAGAGCATGTTATAAAGTGCCAAGTAATACAGTGGAAGAAATGTAGAGCAGGATGAAAGGCAGCACAAGAAATGACAGCATGGCATAAATTTAAACAGGTTATCCAGATAGGTCTCATAGAGAAGGTAAAATCAGGACAAAGACTTGAAGTTTATCTGATGGAAGAATATTCTGGGCAGAGGAACCAAGCAGTACAAAAGCCCTGAGGCAGGCAATTCCTGGTGTGTTTAAAGAACGAGGAGGAAGCCAGTGCAGATGGAGCAGAGCGAACAGTAGCGAGGGTGTTGTTGAAGATGAGATCAGATTAGTAGGATTTGTGGCCGTTATAAGAACTCTGACTTTAATGCTGATTAAAATGGTGAGGCTCTGCAGGTTTTGAGCAATCAAAGGCCTTAACCTGCGGTGCTTTAAAGAGGACAATCTAGATATTGTGTTGAGAATAAGAGAGCAAGAGTAAACTAAGGCAGAGCAGTTAGGGGGTTATCCCAGTGACCCAGCAAGAGTCTATGAGGGCTTGAGGCAGGGGCAGCAGGGGAGCAGTAAGAAGTGTCTGGATATTGGGCACACAATTTTCTGAGGGCAGAACCAAAAACATGCAGGGGGTAGTGGGCGAGGGGCAGATCAAGTCAGCACTGGATGTGTTGAGTTTGAAGTGCTAAGAGACAGGCAAGTGGAGATGCTGAAAGACAGCTGGTTGAACAACGTTGGGATTGGGAAAGAGAGGGTGTTGAGCTTGGCAATGGTATTTTAAGCCGTGAGACTGGATGAGAACTACTGGGAAAATGAGTGGTGACCTAGAAGAGAAGAGGGTCAAGACCTCTGTCGTTGGACATTCAAACACTAGGAAGTCTAGGAGAAGAGAAATGGCCACCACAGGAGACTGAAAGGGACAGGCAGTGACATAAGAAGGGAGATGAGAAAATCTAGTGTGCTGGAATCACCAAGGCAGAGGAAAGGACCAAATACATTAAATATTGTTGATGGGTCAAGTGACCCGAGGATTAAGAATTAGGGAGGTCATTGAGGGCCTTGACAAGAGTGGTTTCGTGTAGAAGTGGACATGAAAATATGATTGGGGTGTGTTTGAGAGTGGATGGAAGGAGTGAATTTGGACACAAGTGTAGAAGCAGCTCTTCTGAAGAGTGTTGCTACAAAGGGAAACAAATAAATGGGAGGGCATGTGGAGGGGAAATGGAATCAAGAGACGGTTGGTTTGTGTTTGTTTTTAGATGGGAGAAATTACAGCCTGTTTATATGATGAGATTGTTGCAGAGAATAGGAGGAAATTGTGGATGAAGACGGTGGAACACTGTGGGAGAGATGTCCCTGAGGAAAATGGAGTGAATGGGATTGAGTACACAAGGGGAAGGACTCTCTCAGAGAGAAGTAGGTGAGTTGCCCATGGAAGCAAGCTGGAAGGAGGATTCAGTGGGCCAGAGGCCAACCACAAGGTCCAGGTGCTCACAGAACATCCCCACTCCAATGTTGAAAGTCACATATCAACAGAACATCAAAAATCAAACTAGTCTTCCTCCCCTCTCCAGGGCATTTGCCATTTCTTGTCGTTTACGGAGGTGCCTTGTTATATTTACACCAGAGCCATCATTGGCAAGCAGTCCTCAAACTGGAGGGCACGGACCCCTGGGTGTAGAAGACTCGTAGGTAGTGTGTGGGGAGCAACGATTATAATGGGATCACTTTTAGGATCCTTACTTTGCATAGATTCTCTTTCCTTTAGCTTGAAATGGCATCCTGTCCCTCCTCATAATCCCCCTCACATTTGCCTGTCTCGTCTCCCACTTTTCCAGAGTCATACACACCTGTCCTGACTGGACTGGCATGGGGGTGGGAGGGAAAGTCCTCTGGCACCAAGCAAAGGGATGACATGACAATCAGACTCCTTGTCAAGAAGCAAAGAAAGCTTAGGAAAGATAGACTGAGGGGCAGCACCTTACATCACTGGGTGACAAACTCATGGCAGCTCCACTGCCAATGTGTGTCCTACCAACCCACCTTCGGAAGGAACTCGGAGCAACATGGTTGTCACGGGGACACATTTAGTTGAAGTAAAATAACAAGTCAGGCTTTTTCAAACAGAAAGTAAGCCTGCTTTAGCAAATCAGCCTGACCTTGAGGATTGGCTCGTTCTGTTAGATTACTTGATAATCATTTTACATGAATGTGGTAGAAAAAATGAATGTGATAGAAAAAACCTACAGCTCTAAGGTTTTAACAAAACTAGATTTAGAACAAATATATATCAATACACACTATAATGGAAAGTTCAATCAGGCAACTATTCAACTTGTGATGAAATTCTCATTTTCAACTTAACTGTGTGAGGAAGCACACAGCTCTTCCGAATTCTTTTAGGGAACACAAGAGCAGAAATGTTTGAAGACCACTAGACTAGCAGATCCAGTCGACAGAATGTGGTTGCATTTTTCTTTTCACGCAAAATACTTGGTAGAGTGCCTGAAAGAACATGAAGTGGGGACCTCACCAAATGCACAGGAAAGGTTGCTTCGCTGCTTCTGTGCCTACTTGATAATGAAAGTTGGGGCACGTGGTGGAATTTGGCCTGCGAGTTGCTTTCATGATGCCCTATTAATGGTGGTAACCTCACAGGGAGGAAAACCATCACCCTTCCCACTTCCCGTCACCACAGGTGCAGAACCCGACAAGGGTGACCAGCCAAGTGCCTTTCACCAGTTCACGTGGGTCCCCGAGTCCACACGTAGAGGCAGACCTGCATCAGGAAGGGCTTGTGTTCTGTTCACTGCTGGGTCCTCATGGACATTCGATTCATGTTTATCAAGTCAATATTTCCACTCTGCTTTCGCTAACACAAAAGGCTCCAGGATTCCACTGAATTCCTAGCACTACAGAAAGTTCAAGTTTCTTCTGTACCACCTTACTGTCCCCCCCAAAAAACTCCCCTTCCCTGAGTGATAACACTACAAAATATTCCTATAAGGCGTTTCTCACATGGGGGTGATGGCTTAAATGAAAATAAAGTAATCCCTCAGCATTTTTCACTCAAGACAGAGAAAAATAGACTCAGTTGAGAGAATTAAGAGACTACTCTGAGAGAATTTTGTGTTAAATCCATTTTTTCGCCTAATTGTCATAATAATGAATTTACAAAAGGATATATTCATCAAAAAACGCCTTGAGAAACCATATATAAGACATAATGAGAATTTGAGCATTTCAGTTTTTACAGATCCTTTTGTGGAAGGAGATGTCAAGTGATCATTCTCTGGTATAAAAAGCCGTTAATAAATGTAGCAGAAGTAAGGACACCAAGACTCTTCTGGGGTGCACAGAGACGACACCCCACTGCTCACAGTATAAGCAATGAAATGAAACATTCATCACGGGTCTGGTGTCTGCGAGTCTAAGAGCGCAGGATTACGGGACAGCTACTGACCCCTGTCCAGAATGTGGAGACAATTACCCGGAGGTCTTTCTGTTTGTTTTCCCTTCTGTGAAATGACAGCCAAGAGCTACGTGAGACATTCACCAGCATCATGGGAATATCCTGAAAAACCCAAAGGGAATAAGAAAAAACAAATATGAAGCATTTCAAAAGGAAAGAAATGAGATACATTGAGTTATTCGTCATTCCTCAAATATACACATGGACTATATTGGGTGAAGTATTTTCCTCTAGTTTTCAAAACATACCTATTTTAAGGAACAAAGTTAATATTCTATTATTCGTGAAGCTCAAGGGCCTTTCAAGTTGCAGCAAAGCTTGAGAAAAACACCTCATAACGTACTTTTGCTCTCTGTCATTTAAGACATTCTAGTTAGCAAATATTTAGTTAACAAATCACGGAGTCTGCAGCTCCCGGAGAGGCAACAACATGCTTATTTTGGTTTCCAGCATCACAGAGTTTACAATCTAGGAGAGACGGGTTATGCTATAACCAGATCATCAAGTGACTTCCCTTTGCTTTTAAAATAAAGCCCTTTAGGATGTGCACCGCACCCACAGCTGCCGCTGCTCGCTTTGCTTCAGCCACATGCGGTTCCCATCTCTCTGGAATGTACCATCTCCCTCCCTTTGCTTGGATCTATCCAAACCATCCTTTGCTTCTCAGCTTAAAGGTAACTTCCTCAAAGAGGACTGGCCTGATACTGAAAATCAGATTGGACACCCCTGCTAATCTTCCTCAATGCACCCTATTCAGAACGTGCTTGTTTTTCTGTCTACGTAAATGTTTTATCTCTGCCTCCTCTATTTAATTTTAAACTCCATGAAAGAAGAAAAGAATCTGTTATGTTCACTCTTACACCTTGGCTAGCATTATTCCTGGCCCATAGTAGACACTCAATAAACAGGGTTTGAGTAATATAAAAGTGTATTTTAAAATATGCATTTGAACAATCTCTATTATAAAATTACCTGCACATCATCATAATTCTACTCAAAGTAAATGTTATCATTCCTGATGTGTACAAATGGAGAAGTGAGGCAGAGGGAGGAAGAATGACTTCTGGAAGATCATGTAATTAATAAATGTATTCTGGGAAAGTGCTCTTTTCATAGCTCCATAAAGATGGAAATATCTTAACATGAAATGTTCGGGCACATAGTCAGGGAGGAGAGGAAGCTTATGAGGCATCGGTGGGCAAGAGTTAAATGGGATTGACTTTGCTTCTGGGTCCACATCCTCTATCCTTTGCTGCTGGAGCTGGACATGGAGATAGAAAGATGGAGTTTAAAGAAAACGCTCAGTCACTAATTGGGTGACTTTCCAAGAAGCCTTGGATTTTTTTCTCATCTGTAAAATGAAAATACTGACAGTGGCCACGATGGTGGGATACTGGAGGACAGTGATGAAGGCCAGTTTCCTTAATTCCACACACTTTGATCTGAGGTTAAAAAAATCCCCGACGCCATGCCTGGAATCTTCACAATGGACAAGTCTTCCTCCGCATCCTTTGTGGCTGTAGTCATCCTCTGGATTATCGTATGAGAGAAGTCTGTACCTCCAGGATCTACGCATCAACAAGGTGCTTTATCTGCAGTCGGATGAGGAGGTGTCTTCCCACAATACTTGGGGAATATTTCTTCTAACATTTCTAATTCTAGCTTTACCTTCAGAAACTAAAGTGGTTAAAGACAAGAAAGCTATTCGTTATTGTGTAACAGCTGACATGATTGCCATGAATCTAAAATACAGAGCCATTAAGTAGAGGAGGAGTGACAATCGATGAAGTTCTGTTCCTTGATTTCTTCTGTAAAACCTACATTTTGTTCTATAAAACAGGAAGAAGTGTTTTATGTGAAATTATCAGGCTACCTGGCTATTGTCACAACTTCCTAACCCCCAAATCAGAGGATTTAGTGAATAACCAGGTAAGAAGTTGAACATTTAATATTGCTTCAGGTTCACCTATCTAAAAAGTCATTCTCACTCTGTTTATTAAAACAAAATCCATCACAAATTTAAATTAAAATCCTGCCTCTGACATGAGACTGTCCTTGATGTCACCTGCTCAGTGTTCTTGCTCTCTCCAACTCATCTATAATGCTAATTTGTATTATTAATGATCATTTTATTTCATAAATGCTGCTCCTGTCTAGACTCTTAGCTCCCCGAGGGCAGAATAACATATTTATAGAAATCCAGTCCTCACATTTTCTTCTTCATCCCCTTCATCCCTGCCCAAAGCGTGGTTTGAGGCAGGGGCTCGAGTCTGTTCCTCCTCTAGGTCTGCCCAAAGGAGGATGGAATTTTGGCTCAAAGTCCCCTCTCTTGTTCTCTATCTCTGTCTGTCACACACACCCACGCACATGCACCTACACTCACACACACTCACAGCCCCTCCTGAGCCACCCTATCACATGCCACAGGTGGACAAAACTCTATCCGATGGGTTGGACTTTCAGGCCTGGCTCTACTAGTGGGCATGGGGGCTGCGCCTTATCGGGAGCACACAGACACCCATCAGCCACTCTTCTTCCTCTTTTTCGTGAAATCGTTTTGGCAGGCGGCCCGATCACTTGGCATTTACAGATGAGAAGATCTTCAGTAAGCAGATCGAGGCTGGCCTTTTAGCGCCGGCTCGCTGTGATGCCCTATGTGCTGGGTGGCTGCCCTGAAGCTGGTTTCAGAGACGGAGGAGGAGGAAGCAAAAAGCCTTGCTTAAGTCTCCTAACTTTGCTCAGCCATTAACTCAAATTGTCAAATTCAGCTTTCACCAGATACTGGGGAGAATAGTAGGCTTGCCCAGCTTTCTGTAAAAGAGTTTGGTTTCACATTCAGCTGTGGACCTTAGTGAGCGTGGCAACCTCAGCAGGGACCCTCCAAGTGAGGCAAGAGCATGAAGGTATTCTGCCTCCTAAACCACACCAAAATTGCTGCAATCTTCTACTTGATAAATATGGCTAAGATGAAGATCTGTTGTTTGTTTTGTTTTGTTTTTATTGAGATATAATTGACATAGAACGTTATATTAGTTTCAATATATTGATTCAACAGACTTGTACATTCTCAACCAACGCGTTCAGAGACATCCGCATCTGAAGAATTCCTACCCATTGAGTCTCCCTCAAAGGTAGGTTCTGGTGTTTTCTGGCGTTAGGCTCGAGTTCCCCTTCTCAAGGAGGGGGAACATGTCTCATAAACACTCACTCAATCTTCAAGGTCAAATTCCACTAAATGATCTTCTCTATGGTCTAAGCAAAGGCAAGTGCTCTCCCCTTAGTGGACCAGGATGCTTCTGCATGTGTCTGTTATCACACACATCACATTGTACTGTGACTTCTGTAATACGTGTCACATTAGGTTTTAGTTAGTGGGTCTCTCTCTCACCCTCTGTCTCTCTCTCTTTCGATAGACTATGAGTTCTCTGATGGTAGGAACCATGACTGATGCATTTCCAGAATCCCAACATCTGCCTTAGTGTCAGAAATATGGGAAATAGGTGAATGAACTACTGGTGGCCCCCAAAGCTGTCCTTTCTCACACATGTACCAACCAAATGAGGTAGTTTGACTTAAAGTGATTTGTACGTCATGTAACATAAAGCATCGTTTTACTCATTTATTATGTATAACTGTTATTATTTTTCTCCCACAGCTCAATACATGTTTATAATAAACAGATTCCTGGATTGGGACTTACAAAGATTTTTCATGAACTTTTTTTCTCTTGGTCCTCTTTCAAAGCACTTGGTGTTGTACTATAATTGAGAATGTACAGGTTTGTCACCTTAGATGTGAATTTCACGATAGCAGATGACCTTTCACTATTTCTGTATCTGTAGCCCGGAAAGCACTGGAATAGACGAGGGGCTCAAATATTATTGGTGGAATGAAGGTAAAACTGATGCTTCCCACTCCTACCACTATATTACATAAGCTTGCACTTTCAGACAACTTTTGTTATTGAAGATTTCTTCTCTTCTTCCCACTTCCTCTTTCTGCTGCCACCCCATGAACAAGTTTGGGAGTTCATAAAGCAAAGCAAAAAACTTAAAAGGATTGGTAAGTATGATGACGATCACACTCTCTTCTAGAGATGGAAGAGCGTTGGGGCAAAAGGAGCCTTTGTTTCTAGAAAGCTCTCAGAAGTTAGAAAAGTTCTGCTCTGAGGGAGGAAGGCATCTGACTTTTGGAATTTGCAGATACAGCTATGCACACAGTCACGGAACCGTGTGGTGTGGTGTGGATGCATTTATTTATATTGGCTTCAAAAATTTTGTGGAAAAACCTTTTTTAGATTCTCACTGAGAAGATTATAAATTCATTTTTTGACAGATCCCTTCATTTATATTTACATCTTCATGCAGCCAACCAGAAACTCAGGAGAAGTGCTTCTGATTGAAAAAAGATATGTCACAGACATACTTTGCTTTAGATTTGCCAGCATTGTTTCCTCTTCTTCTGCTAACAGAAGAACTCTTCTGAAGGAAGCACTTTCCATGTGGTAGAGACACGACTGACATTGCCCCCTAGCACAGCTCAGCCACACTGCGGGCTGTTCCATCAAAGTGACTCCACTCTCACCACAGGACCAAATGCGGGCAAATCAGAACCCACCCTGGGGTTTTTCTATCAAAGTTACCAGTAAAGACTGCCCAATTTTGCCAGCATAACTAGTAGTGAAAAATTACTAGTGGGCCTCTTGGCTCCATGATGCTGATTCTGACGACCCTCTTCTCCTGCTTACTTTACTGCAAGTTTTCAAACTGCCTCTTGCCTTCTTGGCCTGCTTTCTCACTTGGATCCTTCCAGCCTGTTTTCTACACAGCTATCAGAGTCCAAGCTCTAAAATGTACATAGGATTATTTCACTCCTTTGCTTAAAAACCTTTCAGTGACCCAGGCTAAAGTACCACCTGCTTTAAAAGCTGTGTAAAATGCACCCCAATCTTGTCTGCACCCTGTCTTCTGCCTTGTCCACTCTGCTCTTGACCTTCCCCTCTTGCTCCAGCCACACTGAGTGCCCTGGAGATCCTAGAAGACAGCGCTCTTTTTGTCCCTGTGAAAGAGACAAAAAAAATCCCTCCTCCCTTCCCCTTTCTGCCGGTACCGTTTAGTGCTCCCACGTGCTCTGTACGCCGGTTATAGCACTTCTCTCTCGCTACAGCCTGAGGGACCGTTTTCTTATTGGCGTGTCTCACTGAGGCAGGATTGCACAGCTTGCATGGCATCAACACCTCCGAGACTGAGCACAGGTGCCCTGTAGATGCCCATCCCTGACTCTAAATAGATGGGCTGAGAAACGAAGAGGGAACGGGCAATAAATGCTCATGTTTATTGTTCAAGAAGGAAGAGAAGACTAAGCAAAACAGATGGAGATGGCTATCCTGAGACAGGTGGAAAACGCCCATCTGGGGTCATGGAGGCAGAGGGAGGTGATGGCTCAGCACGGTGGAAGTCTTTCACCTGGGGTCAGGCCACTCTCTGTCACCCACTCCCACATCAGGGGAACAGTCCATTGGATCTGGGTCCCTGAGAAGTTTCAGCACAGTGATGGAGGTGGGAGTTGGACAGCAATGGGTGTGGGAAGTGAAAGTGAGGGCTGAAAGGAGGACAGAGGAAACCAAGGAAGAAAGAGGGAAAACAGCACCAGAGGATTTTATGCATATTAATGATTTTCACGAGGAGTTTCAATTAAGCTGTGGGGCTAGAGGTCAAATAGCACATGGTTAAGGATTGAGTGGTGGTGGTGAAATGGGGCATGCGTTTGCAGACGGTAGGCCTTGTGGAGAAGGTTAGGGGCAACATGGACAACAGGACAGAGACGGCCACCCTTGGAGAGGGGCATGCTCCCAGCTGGACAGGAAAGGATGCGTGAAGAGGATGCAACTAAGAAAGGCGAAAATCAGTGGAGGAGAACAGAGAAGAGCAGATAACCTGGAATGTTCATCTCCGAAAATTTGGAGAGGAGGCCATCTGTTGAGAGTCGTGGGGATTTGGGTGGAGAGCCGCAGAAGCGGAAACATGTGGTGTGGTGTCTGTGTCACATGACGGTCAGGGCTCAGCGTGACGAAAGTGGGTTCTTGATTCTGTCTGTGCATGAGCAGACTCACAATGGGCACATCCAGGTAAGACAAACCCATCAAGCACCTTAAGGCTTCCCAAAGATTTTTAAAAATAAACTATTTTATAAAAACAAGGACGTATGTGTGTGTGTTGTAACAAGGGCTTTGTATGAAAAATCTCCCCAATCTTGCTACCTTTACCCCCCAAAAATGGAAAAACATTTTATTTGATTGAAAGTCTTGATAATCTTCAAGTAAAATGTTGTTGCTTGAAAAGATTTATGCAAATCTAAAACTAGTCACAAACATTTGCAATGAGCGATTTCTCATAACATAATCCTTATCCTGGGAGAGTTTCCTTTCTCTAAAATACACGAGTTGTACCACAGGAAAATAAAATACATGACTGACCAAAGCAATCATCAAAAAAATCTCTAGAAATCTATCTCAAGCAAAAATGTAGGTTAGGTCAGATCAGATTGTAAGAGTTGCCATAAAAACTGCCTCGTGAGTCATTTAAAATACCTACCTCCATGTGTACAAAACAAAACAAACTTGAGACAGTAGACTCAGAAAGACATTTCTGGACCTTTGACCTAAGTTTTTAAAGATCTTTATAGGTTTATTTTGCAGGTGTAGAATTTTAAAGCATTGGCTATTATTGCTTTGGACTTCAAACTATTTTTGCAAGCTCTGTAAATAGAAGGTATTGATGTTTTTAAAAAAGAGTTTTCACTGTCTTGAATTTTCTCAGTGAAAAGCTAAGCACAGGAGTGTGTGTTTCTGTCTGAAACTACAACTGCCCTCCACCTTAGCAGATAATTTCCATTCCTTCAAAAGTATAAACGCAAAGGAAATGCATCCAGCTTGTTGAAATAGAATCTCTCGAAAGTCACTTCCCACTTTTCCAGAGCTAGCCTGTCTTTTTTCTCTCTCTCACCAATGTAATGTCCACCACCCGGTACCTAGTGCTGTCTTAGGAATAACACAGACATGGCTCTCAGCGCTTCTAAAAGATTCTTAAGAGCAGCGCAGGCTATGGTGTCCCCAAGAGCACAGAAGCTCTCTCGTCTGGGATAGTTGGAGCCTCTCAGCCCAGGGGCACAGGATCCAGTCCCTTCCTGAAGAAGACCCTCACCAGTCAGCTACCTTTGCTTCTGAGCTTCAGGAGGACTTGTAAACTTGACAAATGCCGCCTGCAAAGGGGTGGGCATCAATCCCCACGAACTGTCACTAAGCAGAGAGTGCACTTTGCAGTGTGTGCCATGAGGACTTACTCTTTTCTCCTTTTCCAGTTAAAACAATTTAACCTCTTTTCTGGATCCGAGGTTCTCTCTCCCTCTTTTCCAGTCTGATTTTATAACCTCGAAAATTTCTCCCAGTGACAATGTTTTCTAGTCTCAATTCTGTCAATGTTCTCCAAATCACAGCTGGTTCACTTGCCTTCCTTTTATGCCTCTGTCTATAATATTCATTCTAAGACAATATGCAATGGAGCCTTCTCTAAAAGTACTTCCACATACCGCTGAAAATACCCACTCCCTGAGAAGCATTACTAAGGAGTGCCTGTGAGGTGCAATGGTGGATGCAAGGATCAGACCTTTTCTCAACCACAGATACAGAAGAAAATACAAGATGATATTGCAAATTACATCTATAAGAAGAAAAAGGTGGGGGGAGAGATTAGCCACCATCCTTCTCTTCCCTCCCAGATGCCCACCCCTCCCCCACTCCGCCATCTGTGCTGGCTCCTGCGCTAGATTTCTCTATTAACAAAGCCCCACCTATTGATTCTGCTTGAATTCACCACCCTGGCTCCCTCCCTCTCCTCTTGCCCCCAGAAAACACAATTCCTAACGGTGATCCCTTTGTCTGCTGAATTATGGTCTGAAAAGACACATCCTCCCCTTCACAAGGGAGGTTTCCAGTATCACAGGGTTTCAAATGTTCACTCAGGTTACAAATTAGGAGAAAAATGGAGAGTCTACCCCTTTCGATTTTTTTCAATAGTTTCTGGAACTGCATAGGAGAGAATTCAACTCAGACTGCATTTAGCCCAAGAAAATAAGAACGCCCTTCCCACTGAACGTTGGGGCTTATTAGAAATACTGTACTTCATCGCACAATCAGTATTTTATTAAAAAATTAATGCCTGTGAAATGAGTTTTTGAAACAAAGCTGCATGGCTGTGACTTTTTTTTGGCTTTAAAAACATTAATCTCTTCAATAATTCATCTTTTATTCCTTTAGACTTACTAAATATTAAACAGGTTACAGTTAAATATTTGAAAACTAAATGCAGCTCGAGTCTCAGGGAGAGTGTGAGGGGGAGAGAGTGCAGGGCCACTGCATCCTCAGAGTGTTGTAAGATGTGGTGAACGGGACACTGGCGGCAGGTGTGGGTCAGATGTGTTCTTTTTGCTTGAAATTTACCTGTTGGGCAACTGAGGGTTTCACAGGTGGGTCCTCACCTATGAGCTGCTGACGGCATCGCAAAGGGTTACTTGTGATTGACAACAAAAATGGGAATTCCGAGACCTGAGAGGAGACAGGCATTTTGTCCGTAGCTAGGCCCACCTTTTCTCTCTGGAGCTCAGAGTGCAAGGCAGAGTCAACAGTCCTTGCGTGCGTTCAGTGCTGCAGCTGGGCTGGGTTGTCAGACGCCTGGCTTTTGTTCATTCACCCCCAGCCCTCAGTTGCCACCACATTCCCTCCCTAATCTGGTTAATGGAGGCAACAGCAGGGCCACTTTCTTGCCGAATAATCTACATAATTTCATCCGAGTTGATCTGAGCTAAGAGATGTAAATTCCTTTCTTATTTGGCCCCCTGATAACACGCACCTTTTAATTATTAGCAGTATTGTTTCCACTAGGCTGAGAAATTAATTTTAGAATGCATGCTTGGGAGGTAACTTCCAAAGTAATTTTCCTCCCATGGTTTCTGTGCAGTTTATCAGCATTGCTTCATCTATGGGACGCCTCGTTAAGACGTATGACACTTACTACACCACCGGTATTTTAAAAAAACTGCTTTTCCTTTGAAGCAGTATGTGCCTATTGACAGAGAGATGAGGGCTGCTTTGAAGTAAGCATCTTTGGTTTTAAATGTCCGCAACAGTAGAAACAAATACTTGTTCCGCAGTGGCCTACCAGAGACCTCGCTCCTGAAACAGAAAACTCGCATCGCCTGTTCAAAAACAAATACCCGAGAACAAATCGTGGAAGGTCAAACCCCGCTGTGCTGACAATTCTGAATCCAGCCACCAAACAATATTTCAACTGACTAGGAGAGAGTCAACTCTCCCGTATCTAAAGTCGACCTTCTGCTCAGAGAGTCCATAAACAGGCCCGTAATGTCGTCAGCCAGAAAGCATGAGGAGTGCACAAGTGGCTTTGCAAAGAGTGTAGAGACCAGGATAGGCTGGGGAGACTTTCCTCCCTCGGTCCCCTCCCTCACCCTTCATCTGACCTCCTCAACCAGCTCTTCAGCACAGACACTTTTCATGCTGAAATTATTAAGTAGAGAAGGTTTCTGATGACGGCGACACAGTTTTTCACAAGGTAGAGAAAGCTGTAAGCCAAGACTGGACTGGAAACACAATGAAAATGCTAATTGGGAACACAGATCCCACTTTCATGTTTTATTAATGATATCTGCACCATATCTGTAAAATAATTTACATAATATGTTAATTTTCCAAAAGAGGGGGGAATGGGAGCTCATAATTGCATAGGAAATCAGCACTTTCTCTGCCTATGCCAAAGCTGCATAACGCTTCAGACTTTTTTTTTTTTAAATAGAGACCCTTATTGGACTTAGGTTACACGTAACAGTCAGTCAAGATTAAAATTTTAAATCTAATTTTTGGGATATAGACTCATTAGTAAGTGTTCATCCTGGCTTTAGACCCAGTATAATAGTTTTGTTTTAAAGAACTAGGAAAGATTCAGCAGCAAATGAGGCGCGTGTGAAATGAGATGCAAGACTGCTCTGAGCTCACCAAAGCTGTCGGATCTGGCCGCTGGGACTTCCATGAGACTTCGTAGATTTCCAGTCATTTTATTCCTTAATTTCTTACTCGGGCACTTTTTTCATATAATATGGAAATGCCGTACTGGGACTCCCTTTCATAAGCAGTGGGATTTGTCAAAATGGTTCTAGAACTTCTTAAGGAAGCAATGAATACACAGGGCAAAGGAACTGACTTAAGGAAAACAGATTTCAGGGCAGTGAGGTGTCCTGTGTACACACGGTAAAGCTGGAAGAGATGCTGATTCAGGGAAGCTTGCATACAGCTAGTGTTGATTTTTATTTTAAAGATGCCGAGTTACTATCATGTTGACAGTCCTGCGATGCTCAACTGACCTTCGCCATTTTAAAGTTTAACAAGTTACCCTTTACTTAACATTAATGAGTGCTGGTCGTATAGGCATGCCTACTTTGATGTTTTTAAAAAATAAAATTTGAATTCTCCTTGTTTCAGTCCACTGCTGGTTTGTAAGTTAGCAAAGTTCATTTGTAAATTACTGCGCCACCTCCAAGCCAGTGTGCTAAGTGGAATCGTTATGATCTGAGACCTATGAAGGGAAGCTTTGCAAAGAGCGTTCCTCAGACCTAGAAACATCTTAGTCACCGGAAAATCTAGGTGAATTTTTAGAGAAAATTCATTTCTTTAAACTGATGAGGATCCAGTTGGAAACTGGGAATCCCGGTCCTTTTTGCCTTTGAATTCTGGAAGATGCTACTTACGAACTCAAAATAGTTTTCTAAAAGTGGCCACATATGTAGTGATGAGAACGGAAAACTCTAAGAAGATGAAGAAAAAGGGGAAAAATTTTTTTTTGATGCGTCACCTATTCCCTGCCCTACTTGGGCCTCCCAGTGGCGATGACTATAGGGAGGAAAAGGTTGGATTCCTCAAACTGCTCCAAATAAAACCCTTGTCACACGGTTACTCTGAGAGGTGCCAAATTGCTCTAGGTACAGAGTTTCTCCCTTCACCTTTAACATCCAGCTAATTTCAAGCTGTTTTCAGAATTCAGTCATTCTAGTTATTCTCTGAAGTCACGTACATGTGCAAATACGTTTCACCCACTCCTCTGTTTGTTCACGCACACCTACTATGTGCAGGTACTATGCTCTGTGAGCAGACTGAGGTCTCGAGAGAGTGCCTCTCTGAATGTTGGGGGAAATTTATTTCTCCCTACACTGTTTCTCAATGTCAAATTTCTTAGGCCTAAATTACTGAGCATGCCCTGTCTTTGATAACCTGGTTTCTTTCTATGAAAATGGAGAAATGAAATGAGATTCTCATTATTTTGGCACTGTTTCTGCGTGGATTATAATTGTCTGGATTCGTGCTACCCTGGTTTACCTAGGTACCCAAACACCTGAAAACTTAGCTGACCACTGGAGCGAGAAACTGCAGTAAAAATTGCGGGAGGCCTTCTAGTTCTTTAAACAACAGAATTAAATCATTGAAAACTTCAACAGACAAAGAATTCTTCAAACCCCTTCCCTGATAATTCCACCAAAACAAGGCCTAGACTCGACAAGAGCATCAGTTCTGGCGGAAGGCTGAGCATTCATTCATCCAGGCTCACCCCTGACCTCGGAGGGTCCCCTCCAAATTCACCTGTTGGAATCCTAACGCCCAATGTGAAGGTGTTAGGAGGTGGGGTCTTTGGGAGGTACTGAGGGCACGAAGGCAGAGCCCTCATGAATGGGATTAGCGGCCTTGTACAAGAGGCCCCAAGAGCTCCCTCCCACTTCCACCACGCCAGGACACAGCAAAAAGTCTGCGACCAGAAGAGACCCCCTCATCCTACCACGCTGGCACCCTGCTCTCAATTTCTAGCCTCCAGAACTGTGAGCAGCAAATTTCTGCTCTTTATAAGCCACCTTTTCTGTGGTATTTTGTTACAGCAGCCCAGATGGACCAAGCCACTAACAAACTGCTAAATAAAACGCAATCTACCCTCTACTTTGACAGATACATCTTTATAATTAAACATGCAGAGGTCCAGATATTCTGTGGATGGACTGGAGCTGTTTGAATGAGTAATAAAATAATTATATACAATATTAATAAATTCTTATGTGTTTATTTCATACCATTTCCCTTGCCTATATTTCAAAAAATTCGCTAATTACGGTGCCATAATGAAGAAATTTTTCACATAATTTGAGTTCTTCTGACAGTAATAACACATTAGCCAATCTTTCTTGTGTCTTTGTAGTTTTTAGTTTTTTTAGGCAGTTTTTGTTATTTCCGTTTGGACAAACATCACACTGCTGACGCAACAGAAACTGAAATTATAAGTAAAATTCTGAAGGCAATTCATAGATTTGAAAATAAACCATGAGTTCTGCACATCATGTTCAACATCGCAATGTGGATGTATGGGATGAATCATTATTATTGCAGAAAATATAAGAGTATTTTAATTTATCACATAAATGTCTATCATTTTTGTAACACTTCTCATTTAAATCAGTAGCTGGATCCACAAATTATTTCTTTAGTCCTTTCAAATTTTTCAATGCAGGAATATTTTAAATAAAATCGAAAATAGAAGCATGTTGTTCGGGGTCAGAACAGTCGCCTTAGAAGTTCGTTCGAGGACTATTTGCACAGGAATCTTCCTCATGACAGTCTTGCAAGGTACAAACCATAAACAAATGAATAACAAAATTTTGCGTGAAAACATTCAAACAAGCCGAAATGTACCTTTGAAAACTTAATAAAAACTCTTAACCACTTTTACTAAAAATAATTCACAATTTTGCATTCAATATCCATTACATTCCCATGTGAAAAATTGGTAGCCTGCCTCATCCTTGTAACATGGAGACCGACATACATACAAATTTAAGAGTAATCTGACCTATTTAGTGTCGCAAAATGTTCCTGTATCCATCTTATAGAACTGTTGTGAAATCTGTGCTAATTCACAAATACCTTTGGAACAAAAACTGGTCCATGGAGAGAATCAGGGTAAAGGAAGCTCCACGTTACTGGGGAACGATGCCTCGTTATAAAAGAGTCTACTGCATTTGCGCTATCTAGAAGAATTTGACAAGCTAATTAGTTTGTCTTTTCTTTTACCTCCATCTGGCTGCCTCGAATCTCCTCTGCACTGAGAAGCAGCATGGATCTTCGATGCTGGCAGCAGCACGACCCCCAAACTTTGTGAGTTTAGTCTCCTTTTCCGTCAATTGGCAGATGTAGAGAAGGGATTCTGAGGATGTGCATCGTGGTATGTGATGAGATGTTTAGGATTCTGGGAGGCACTGGGATTGTGCTGTCCAGCAGGAGCTGGGCACCCAGCATGCTAAGGGAGGGGGTATTTTACAAGAGTATGGCCATACCATCACGTGCCAGCTGAATAGCACATTGGCCTGGCATCTGGAAGGCCTTCAAATATTTATGAAATAGATGAATGAAAGAATGAACGAAAGCAGAAAAATGAGGAGAGAAAAAGGGTGCCGTCTGTGCCATGAAGGCAGACAGATTTCTCAGCAATTACGTGATAGTTTGGGGAAGTGTGTTGGAAGCGGGTATAAGTGGAGAGGAAGAGGCATGAAACCTGCCAAGGAAGGCGCGCTTTCCTCTCTGCCCCTGACCGCCCACCGGGCGTCGTTCTCCTGTGGAATGAGAGCATCTGGAGCGGGCCAGGGCTCAGCCTGGCCTCCTGTTGTACAGAGGCACTGTCTGATTTCGAGGATCATCAACTTTTAAATCTTGGGCTAACAGTTTGAGGCTTTGCTTCTGAAACCTCCATACTTCCTTTGCAATCCCACAGAGAAATACCAGAATACAGTCAGAAAGTGAGGCCATCCTTTTGGAAGGCATCACACTAGTCATGACTGCCCAGCACAAGCCGATTGCCTCCCCGCTGGAGCTGCCCTGGGCTCCACAAGCAGCTGAGCCACTGCACTGACACCCCTCTCTGGAGGAGCGAGAGGGGAGGGCGGAAGCAGAAGGAAAACCGAGCTCAAGGAGAAATAGAAATAAACACCAATATGTGGTCGTGACCAATAGAGATTTCAGAGGAGCCGAGTTTGTATGTGCACGGTGTGCGCTCACCTGCCTCTGTCGCTAGATCCTCAGCTCCGTAAGGGAGGAGAGTAAATGTTACTTATTTTTGAATTCCCAGAGGTTTGTAAGGTGCCTGGAAAACAATGGGTGTGCAGGAAACGTCTGCTATTGACTGAGTCTCTGAAGTCTATGAATTGCACCTTATAAGAATTCAAAGTGAAATTTTCACGATACCCACCATGTCCTGGAGCTTAAGTTCTGTAACCCCTCTCTTCTTTTTACACCAACAAGCAGAGTTTCAGGGAGACTCTGTGAGGTTCGCCTCTCCCAGACACTGGTTCCATAACACAGCTCAGGGGAAGGGCACCTGGATTTTGAATTTTTTGACACAGCCTAGACTACATTAGGCTCTTTACACTGGAACTTGACACAGAAACAGTTCAGAGTTTTATTTCCTGGACCAGCAATGGTTACAAGAGACAATGGTGCTAGTTTCTATCTATTTTCAAAAAGATGGGCTGAAACTCGTCATGTCAAAGCAAAGATGTCTGGAGTGGATAGTCTTCAACGTTTAAGTGATCAAAAACCTCCGTGGACCAGGTTATTTCAGTCCATTCATTCTTTTGTAGTTAACTCTTCCTGTCAGTCATATTGGACATCATGTGGCTCAAGGAGCTGAGACCATCTTTCATTCGTCTCTGTAGCCTGAGCACTTTACACAGGGCCTGGAATACAGTAGTTGCTCAATAAATGCATGAGGAAGGAAGAAATGGAGATAAGGAAGAGCGAAAAGGAATAGAAACGGGGGATGGAAGGAAGATGGGTGCTTCCATCTCTGCCTAAATGGCAGCACCAGCTCTGAGACTTTTTTTGTGAGTTATAACCTTTTTGGCCATAGTGATCAAATTTCCTATGTCTATGAACAGCTGGGGAGCGTGTTAAACCACAGACCCCTGAATCTTTCAGGCAGCTGGGTGTTAATATTCCCATTCAGCAGGTGTGGAGTAGGGTCCAGGTGTCCGCTTTCCTTGCAAGGACTCCAGGTAGCAGTGACGGAGGTGGCCGGGAGACAACCTGGACAGAAGCACTGCTCTGCCTCAGAGAACTCTGAATTCCCCACGGAATGTGAGTTCCTGTTCTGGGACAGACCCCGCACTGCTATGTGAGAAAAATTATGGTTTTGCAATCAGCTGCCCCCATAGCCCACCGTTGGGCCTCAGAAGGTAGCCTTGCTGTGGGTTCCCCAACTTTTTAAGGGAAGAATTAACTCCACCTGTGCTTATGTGGCAGCTCACATTTATGTGTCTGTCCCCAACCTGTGATTAAAGGAATCTGTGTTCCTCGCTAGGACCGCGACTGTCATCTTCTGCCATCCAGCTGCTATCCGAAGCCTGCTTTCAGGAAAATGACGCTGAGGAAGAGAACCTAAAGGACGCTCTAATGGAGATATTCTAAGTTCCACCTTTGGACCCAATCAATGACCAGATAAAAATAACACTGTAATGAAATTATGCCTTAATATTATGTCTGATTCTTATTAAAAATTGCTTCAAGCTACTTGCAAATGAATACTATTTATGCATTTGTTGTGAAATTGTTGCGATAAGATTGTCCAATTTAGCATCCGAATCTTCAGGGCTGGGAGTAGCAGAGGAGAAAAGCCTTCTTCTCCTCTCGGGAGTTGCCACCTGCTCCCCTGTCTCACATGGTAGAGGCCGCACCGTGTGTCCCGCTTCCCCACGGCGGCCACAAAGCTTAACGTTTGGTGTTTAATTTACACACTTAGCTGCTTTGTCCTGCTTTCCATTCCACTGGATTTTTCATTTGGTGTTTATCTGTATTCTTTTGTTTTGTTTGCAAGATGTCTTAACTGTTAGAGAGAGAAAAGATATGCATTTCTTAAAAGTTGAAGTGTTATTATATTAACAGGGAAAATCATGTAGCGTTACTTTGTTACCAGCTATTAATATGATGCATTAGACAGGTAACATGTCATTTCTAGTGATCATAAGCCATCCGTGTGCACACAAGTGCAGTGTGGGCCATGGATCCCTCAGCGCATGGGGAGGGTTGGACAAGGCAAGGCAGTTGTCCCACTCATTCTGTGTCCATCCATTATCTTCTCTTCACTCTCTCCTATCACAGTCTTGTGTCTAATGAAAGGACCTAGAAGGCTCCTTTTGCAGAAACGTCATGTTTGTCCTCCTTGAGGTTCTGAGCTTGTCTCTCTTCCAATCCCTCCCTCCCTGAGCTGGGGGATTTATAACTTCAATAGGTTTTAACTGCCTCTCTAAGCTGATGGCTCCCGACCCGAACTTCCAGCTGCAAGATCTTTCCGAGTTCCAGAACCTAGTAGAATCAAATGAGGCCTCTGCTGCTGTACCGAAAGTCTTGGAAAATAGTGGACAAGTCAAACCATGGTGTTGCATTCGGAGAGTTAACTGCACTCGAGGAGGGCTAATAAGCAGAAGTTGGGGTAACACCTGTGTGTCTTGAAAAGACACTTCTATTTTGCAGTCTAGATTCTCCTTTCTCTGCAGATCTTTCGTTATCCCTCTACCCAACGGTTTCTGCCTGTTACTTGAAAAATCCATTCCATGGTCACGTAGGTTGTGAAGTCCCTGTCTTCTCAGACACCGGTTACAAGGGATCTGTAAGGGGAGAGTATGTAGACCTGTGGTTATTGAGTCTCAGACGCCCCTTACTACCATCGTTTCACGTGCCTGCAGAAAAGGAAGAAAAACACTGCTGGTTAAACAATGAGATAAGACTTTCTTTTCATTTCAGGTTCCTAATTTCTACCTATTGAGATTTTTAATATCTTAAACTGTACAGTTTGATAAGTTTTGACATATGTGTATGTCTGTGAAGCCATCACCACAGTCAGGAAAATGAACTTGTCCACCACCTCCAAATGCTTCCTCATGCCCTTTGGTGATACGTCCCTGGCATCCTTCCTTTCAACCCCCACCTTTCTCCCCACGAAGATGTGGATCTGATTTCCTTCTCTATAGATCAATCTTCATTTCCCAGAATTTTGTTTAAGTGGAATCATACAAGTTCTTTTTTTATCTGATTTCCTTCTTGCAGCCGAGTTACGGGGAGATCCACCCACGTTGCAGCACACAGCACTTCGTCTGTCTACGGCTGAGTAGGAGTCCACTGTGCGGACAGACCAGCCTGTTTATCCAGTCACCTTTGATGGGGATTGGAGTTGTTTCTACACTTTGGATATTACAAAGTAAACCGCTACAAACATCTTTGTGCATGTCTTTGTATGAAAATACACTTTCATTTATTTTATGATCAAAAGTATAGTCTATCTTGGTAAATGCACTGTGTGCATTTGAAAACACTGTGTATTCTGATTGGTCAATAAATGTCAACTAGGTCGAGTTGGTTGGTAGGGTTGTTCAAATCTTCTATGTTCTTACCAATTTTCTATTTTTTCCTATCAATTATCGAGAGAGAAAGGTATTAAAATCTCTGCCTATGGATTTCTTTGTTTCTCCTTGCATCTCTATCTGTTCTTGTTTGGTGTGTTTATAAGCTCTATTGAGCACACAAACTTTCAAGACTGCTATTGCCCTTGATGAACCCACCCCTTTATCTTTATCAAATGAGATTTATTATCCATTAAGTGTTTGGTTGACTGAAATATTGAGGGGTTTTCAGTGCCTCATCATGCCATCGGAATAGTAGGTCACATCGCATGTGGTTGGGAACGGCTGCCTGGCCATTAGAGCCTCGCAGGTGCATGTGAACTTCAGAGATGGCAAAACGTAAACCATCAACGTGTGCTCAGAACTGAAGACATAGGGATGTTAAACAGTGTTTGTGACACTGATTATTTTTAATGGAAATCTCCCAGGAATATTCTCTGGTGAGTCCTTTATTCACCTTGGATTATGTCTGTTCAGATAATCCGGGCTGTTCTTAGCCGCGCTGTAGAGTGATGTGGAAAACGAGAAATATTGCTGTGGGCACAACCAGGTTCAAGTGAGAAGGGTGCTCCTCCCAGGGGAGCTGACTCAGTCCTGGGCTCCGGCTGCCCCTCCCACCTGGACACTCCCTTGCCTGTGCCAGCCTGGACTGCTCTGGGTTTTATTTTGTTAAAGACTCCCTTACACTTTTGATTCCATCTGGATTCTGGTCATGTCTGCATGGAGGGTCCAAAGCATTTCAAATGGAAGGTGCCCCAAATTGAAATCGTTACCTTTCCCTCTGAGTCTGCTCCTCCATCTCTATTCTCATTCTCAGTTAATGAAATAAGCATCAATACAATCACATACATGCATGTCTGTGCACACACACGCACACACACACATACATACAAGCCATGTTCCACAGAAGCCAATCCAAATGCCACAGGACTTCATTTTGTGCTTCACAGTCTTGACCCAGACTCCCCGTGAATCTCCTCTCTCCATGTATCCCATCCCATCCCCCTCCTTTCCCCACATAACACCCCTCTTCCAGTCACCCTGAAATTCTCATCATGCCCCAGGTGTGTGTTTTCCTTTCATTGATTTATGCCAAGAACACACTTAGCCTTCACGTTTACATCTAGAAAATCCTTTCTCATCCTCTACAGCAGAACTCCCCCTGCTTTCCTGGGCAGAGCCTTCCTGAGTCCCAGGCGTGGTGACTTCTCCTCTGCACTGCCCCTTCTCTGCCCACACCTGCAGGGAGGGGCGGGCGCCTGCCTCAGGTGCTGCCCCGCTGTGAGTCTGGCTCCTTTTCTGGGCTGTATTCTAAGGAAACAGACCCTATTTTATTAGCCACTCCTTTTCTATTCTCTGTCACTACACCTCAACCTGTCAGCTGCTGAATGTGTGTGAAGGCTTTCTTCCCCATCTGCCCTCCTCACAAACCCCTTTCTCCTGACTTAGCTGTCTGACTTAGGTGCCTGGCAAGCGTCTGCCTTCTTGCTCCTTCTGCTTCTAGGGCTCACAGCAGCCGCTCGTGGCTGGCCCAGGTCTGTGGGCTGCTCTGTCCGGTCACCTAGCTGACTCCAGCATGCCCTCAGTCTTCCTTATGACAGGTTTGTGCTGTGGGCAGGCACACTCCACGCTGCTGTTGGGTGTGTGCCTGCAGTTCTCCGGTTATCTTATTAACTCTCCATATAATGGGAGGGGATATTTATCTACCCTTTGGAAAGGCATTATTTCTGGGAAAGAGTCTGGATTCCTGGCAGAGCGTAAAAGAAGGACCATTGCCCTGTAAACAAAATCGCATCTGTGCCGCACCTAAACAGAACATTCAAAGGGACCGTGTGCCCGGGAGCTGGCGTGCGGTGAAGGGCCCGGGCCAACAGCGAGCACTTCCCCGGCCCCCGGCCGTGCCCACCTGCCCTCTGAGCACGGTGGGTGCTCAGCAGGAGGAAACAAAGTAATGATTTGCCTGTGCCACAATGACAGAGCACGACAAAATGAGAAACTAGTAAAGTAACTTTGTTTGAAAACTCAGTGTGCACAGAACTGAGATTGTTTTCATATCCTTGACCTTTAGTTGTGACCATGCATGCAGAGGCAGTATTGATCAAGTATTTTGTAAATCAGTAAAAAATTATTGCTGATAGTCAAAGAAGAGAATTCGTTCTTTTATATATTTCTACTCATTCAGTCTAGCCTGATACTGATCAGTTCCTCTGTCAGAGGCACATGGAAATGATCACAGAGCTTGATCCAGGGATTTCCAAAACAATTAAAGCTTCTGGGTTTTTTATGTATTATCCAAAATTGGGGAACTTTTAATAATCCACTTATTTTAAAACTCAAGGAAAATCTTCTCAGTTTTGCTTTTGAAATAATTTGCCTAAAGCTTTACTCGATATTTTGTTTTTGCTTGAATAGGTCCTCTTGGATATTTTCAAAGTCAGCTAACTTTTAGAAATGGATGAATATCTCCCAAGCATCGTGTGTATATAAATAGAAACCTGTGCCCTTTAGGCTTAACCCCCACACCATCATGTTCAAGATGAATTTTAAGTAGTTTTTAAGTAATTTAAATGTCTGTTTACATTCTAAGTAGCCACATACGTTTCCTTCAGATGTCCAGAGCTTTCCCAGGAGATATGTTAATGTTCTGAAAAGAAAGTGTTTGAAAGTATTGCCTCAAAGTGTTTGGACTTTTAAACTTAATGTGGTTTGCTTTCCCATTCAAAAAAGCAATACCATCTTCCAGTAAAGAAAGAAATACAATTCAGAGGGTTTCTTTCAGTTACATAATTTTCAATAATCCATAAAGCCTTAGGATTTGCTTTAAAAAAAAAAATCATCGCCAGATCACTTACATTAATTCCTGTGAAGCCAAATTCAAAATTCATTTTGGGCCTCTGACAAAGCTTTTATGTTAAGAATGTTTTATCCATTTATTAAATTCATTTATGCAACAGTTAAAAGCTGTTTATCTGAAACCTTAAACAGAGTACGATGTTTTCAATGTGTTGAAAAATTTATATTATCTTTGCCTTTGAACTATTTTTTTTTTAAAAAAAAGAAAAGAAAGGAGAAGAAAAGCCAGCACAGACTTGTCAGCTGACCTGTCTCCTTCCTGGAACTTTAGTGTCAATTTCTGATCCTCCGTTGCCCATCTGTGCCCCCAAACCCAACATCGATGTTTTCAAACACAGTTTCTGCTCTAACAAAACAAGAGTTTATGATTCACTTTCAGACTTTGTTCTTTCGGCTAACTTGTTTGTTCAGGAAAACAGATTTCTAAGACCTGCACACACAGCAGGATCTTTGTGTCCCTGTTTTTACTCCTGTGTTTCTCAGATGACACGACTTTTGGCTCATAAAACATACATTAGAGATAAGTGGAGGAAAAACACCATAATCTTGTGACGGTTTTTTTCCGGTGATGCACCCCGCTTAGCATAGGAGAAGTGCAGGCACATAAAACGATCAAGGACAGTGAACCCAGGCTTTTAAAATCGCCAGCCTGGGAGGTAGGAAGGTGCTGCTCCCTGTGCGTCTGCTGTGCCGGGACCTGACAATGTGTCGAAATTTCATACATTTATCCAGGCTGTTTGTACACTTTTCCCGTTTCCCCCAACTGTCTGAGCCTTCCGCTCTCTCCGTTTTCTCAATTCCATCCCTCGCTCCAGGCGGGTTCCCCACTTGGAATCTTTGCCTTCTGCTCCCCTTGGTTAAAATTCATGTCCATTTTATCTCCCACACCTCAGTCTACTCTAAGCTCTGGATGCAGGGGGTTATGACTTCGAGTTCAATTACAGAAGAGCTGCTTCCCACATTTCTAAAATAGGGAAAAAAAACAACCTAGAGGGTGTGCCATGCAAATCAATGAGAGGGCGAGGCCTCCGCCTGTGTATTTCTAAGCCATGGAGGAGAGACACAGACAGAAAATTTCAAGCACCTCTTCCTTCAAACATGCAAAAGAAAAGGAAGAGATCGCTGGCACGTCATAAAGTAAACTGCATCAACGTCCTGTTGTGTCTTTTGGCCCAGTGTGGCCTCAACGTGCACTGACATGGTGGGGAGCAACGGCACTGCCTTGCAACTGTGCCAATCTAGTTACTGCCGTGGCCACCTGGGGCACCCACAGGCTCCAGCCTCCTAGGATCAGCTGACTCCCCATGAACGAAATTCCAGTTGCCTTGAAACTAAGCCTTCACATCTGATTGGAACTTGAGCTTTGGCCCGAATTAGGGAAGAGAAAGGAACCAAAACGTGTTTAACTCATGTTCTGAGTTAGGATTGTCCCATTATGTGACAATTTAGGTGCAGACCATGAAGCCCAGGCTCAAACTAGGGCCCTCCTTGTGCTCTCTGCTACATCCGACGTCTATTTGCTTTAGGACCCACCACCTTGAAGGAAGACACGATGTCCGTGAGTGCTTTTTATAAGATTGTTTGAACAGAAAGCAAAACTGAAAGAATGATCAGAAAGCCAAGATTCTGGTTTCTCACCCCCAACCTCCTAAGGAGATCACCGTGGGAAGGTCCTGGGCCTCTCTGAACCCTGAGTTCTCCTCGGCTACATGAGTCTGTTGACACACGTTCTGCTTCCCTAAAGGGATTGTCTGAGGATCAAATAAGAAAGAACTTGGTAAAACTCTGCAAAGATCCCATGTGGCTCTTCCGCTCCCTTAACTATTCAGTATCTTCTAGAGCTTTCTTCAGCTATCCATCCTCTTCTGTCTCCCTTTTTCCTTGACTCTTCCCCTCCACTCCATCCCTTCCAGTAATTGCTTTATTACCTTCCATCTGTCCTTTTAACTTCATCTTCTTTTCTTCCTTCTGTCCCCGTTTTGCATAATCTCTTTCCCCCTTCCTGGTATCAGTGAATTCAGCAAATGTAAATAAAAGAATACCTTACCATTTGACCTTAATTGTCAAGGAAAGGAAGGATAGAACCAGATTAATCTAAATTAGAAATGAAACAAATTTCAAACATATATGCAACTCTGCTTGCCAGAGAATGAAGGAGACTGCACTTCTCAGACAGCTTTGCTAACAGAGGAGAATCACGTGTAATTTTCTGCTAAAAGTCTTCAGTATAAGAATAAGTTTATCCTAAGAAGCTGGGTTCATTTTCTTTTAATACACAGACCAATTACAAACGACGTGTGTGTGTATGTGAAAATCTTTTTCTATATACTTCTGTTGACTAAAAAATACTTGCAGGACACAAAGGTAAAATAAAATATAATTTAGAAATTATTATTAGTATTATTACAATAAGAACCAAAAGAGGAGGTAGTGGCAAAGAGAAAAGTGAGAAAGAGGGGAGATGGAGGAAAGAAGAGGAGAGACAGGAGAGAGAGACGGAGAGAAGTCCACCTAAACACAAATACTTTGGCACATTACGTAGACACTAGTTCCGTGTGTAAAAAAGTCACCAGGAAGGCTTTATCCAAATCTTTGGCTGCTACCCCATAATTCTGGTTTGGGAGCTCTGGGGTGGAATTCTGGACCTGATGCTGTTAACCCCACTCCAGGAACTGCAGATGTAAGTGGTACATTTTCAGGTTAGCGAAATCATTTTCAAATCCAGTTTTCACTTTAGATTCTTTTGGGGAACTTTGAAGATAAAGATGTCTGATGTTGGATGGGGTACAGGATGAGCCTTTGTAAAGTCTTCTTGGATGATTAATACTTAGCCAGGGTGGGGAGCTACTGTCTGAAGAATATCGAGCTTAGAAAATTTAGGATTGTAATCACATCTCCAACATGCGGCTGTGCCACATTGAGCAAATGATTAAACCTCTCTGGGCCTCTTTATCCTCCTCTGTAAGTTAGGGGAGAGTCATTCAACCTCACGGAGCAGTGGGTTCTCAACCTTGGCTGCACGTCACAATCGCCTGGGAGGTTTTAACCCGGTCAGCCCACCCCACCTGAATCAGAACGTGTGCCAGCAACATCGGGCTCAGTGTTTGTGAAGCTTCTCAGGGGACTTCGTACTTGAGAACCTGTTTGGAGATTAAATGAGATCATGGCATTGATATCAATGTTCTGCTACTAACCAATGAAACCAACTGGCACACGCTGTGTCCTCTCTAGGCAGGAGGCAGTGTTCTAGCATCATACACAGGATGTCTTTTTCCATCCTCAACACCCCCAGGAAGCAGATTCTGTGCTTTTGTGAAGCATCTCCCACAGTTTCTGGCTGCTGGGTAAGAGTCCCCTTTCCCAGTGTAGACAGAAAAAGGAACAAGTTATGTCAAAGGGAGACGTGCCCTCTGGTCCCGCGGCAGCTTGGCTGGTGGATTTGTGGGCAGCCTGGACCTGCCGGAGGTTGCAGGTGAGGGGTCAGCTCTTGGAAGCAGGCAGGCATCCAAGTGGAACAGAACATTCAGGAGAGAGACAAACAAAGGTTTTTCTTGGATCTGTGACAAGAGAGGAGAAACCGAAAAGACAGTATTTTTTATATCAATTAGCAAAAACTTTGATTGTGACCCACTGCCATTGCTTGAATGTCTTGGGTTGAGGAGCCAATGAGAAGTTAGGAGCATCTCACATTCTCCCCTTGGCTTTTCAATCTGCACATTTTCCCTTCCTGGGAGAGTTACTGATGCTAACGTTCTCAATCTTTCCATCTATGAATTGGGTGTTTCTCTGGTACCCTACTGACCTGAGCGTCAGTGTACAACAGATATGATCAATCAAATGGTGAATGATTAATGGAAAATCCCTGCAACCACATGTAAACTGTAAGGGTTTCTCCCGCTACAGCTATCTAATAAAAAAAATGAGAAAGACAACCTTTTGCTTTCTCCACACCCCCTACATAGAGGCCGTGCTTGCTGTGTATTTCTACCAAGAAAGTTCCATGCAAATTTTATGATCACTACCCACTGTAACAATTAAGTAACAAAAAGCTATGTGGAAGGTTCTTTTTTTTCCCCCAAGAATCAGAACTGCGATAATGAAACAGGGCCAGTAATCTTGCTTTAATGAAATGGGGAGTCTAATCCACTACATTTGGTAAAGATGCTAAATCAGAGAAAGCAATAAAACGTGTTCTCATATCAATAAAATGCAATTCTTTATGTTCTTATTATGTAAAACAACCAGCGGGGCTCCCTGAAGGATCGTGCCATATCCGATGGTGTTTTTTTCACAAGCACCTTACAGCCCACTTCATATGCAGTTGGTGAATGAACAGGTCTGTTTATGAAAAATCTGCTCGTTACACCATTAGATCGCATGGACGGCATCTTCCGTGGTAAAACAATTTGCACTGCAGATATATGTTTATGGGAAATTCGGGCAACAGTGGAGCTTAATGCATAAAGGCAAGGAATTGGTGTAAAATAAGTGAGTTGCTCAGGCCGCACTTTCTGGTAATCCTTTCAAATCTGTATTTCATCCAGAAAGCTTTTCTTTTTAAACCAATTTAAAAAGTCAATAATCATTAACTATGCAGAGATATTTGTGTGCTTCCTGCTTTGTGTTTTATTCCAGACCCGGCTACCAGGGTTCTGTGCGTGTGTTCCCTCTGCAGGGGACAGGGTGATGGGGAAAGCTATTACACTGGGTTCACAACTAACAGGGCTCTCCTGCCAGTCAAGTAGAGGTTAAGTGACAGCAAAAGCAAACGTGGTTGTTTCTTCTTTGGGCCCTTGAAGAACGCGATGAAGAGCGAGCGCCCTGCTGCCAGTCTTCCAGCTCCAGAACTCTGTCCCGGCCGCCAGGATGGCCCTTCTTCGGCGTCCAACCTCCCACACATGGGCTCCCACAGGCCACACTGTGGTCTCCTTCGTCCTCCCTCTTGAACCGATTTCAGTTTGCCTGCTTCCCACCTTGACGTTTTGACAAACTGCTAATGCCCCAGGGTTTTTCCTGCACTCCTTTCCTTGAGCTTCTGCCTGCCCCTGTGGATTCAGAGGACTGGCTTTGAGGTTGGCAAGGTGACCCTTTTTTAAGGGCATGTCCCGAGGGAGCACGTAATGACCTCTCCCTGGCCAGGACACGCTGGGTACAGAATATAACTTCTTGGTATTTGGCCTCAGGAGTCTCATTCATTACATAAAGTCTTTATCTTTGTGCATATCCTGGAACAATACTCTTAAATAAATATTCTCCGAGGCATTTTACTCCATGGTTATTTACTTTGCATTTCCATGATCTCAATGGAACACAGAAAAGGAGGAGATAGAAGGCTTGGCAAACAATAATTTGCCACCATCTACGCACAAGGGGACAACTGTGAGGGATATTGTTTTGTTTTAAACGAGAGATACGTCATTAACTTGACATAGTGTATCTGGGCGCACACCAGAGTCACTTAGAAAATTCCGCTTGACAAAGCATGCTGGATAAGCTCTATCTCGAGAGAACAGAGACTGTGTGGCTCTGGAGTGAGATGACCTGGTTCCAGCCTCCAGCCCTAGCTCGCCAGCCTTGAGATCTTGGAGAAGTCCTTGAGATTTTGTGAGCCTCAATTGCATTCTACCATCAAGGAATACTGACAGGTCTCCACCTTTTCCTTACAATTGTTCTGTGTTCAAAATGAGATTCTGTCCCTTAACTGTGCAAAAGTCTGAAAGCCCCAGGACAGAGATATTAAAGCGTGGATGAGCAGCCTGCTTTTAAAAGGATTACCCTAGTGTTGCCAGCCATGATTGCTAGCATCATCATCATATTGTTATTATTAGATTTGTAAAAAGTCCATGAGACTAAAAATTATTTTGAAAGGTCATTAAGTCCACCAACAAAAAAGAAAATCAAACTTTGTTTTAGACGCACCCACATTTGTCAATGAAACCTTTCCTTCCCAGTTTAACTACCGTTTCCTCCTACTTATTCTTTTCAATTAACTATGAACACAAAGATCTGCCCTCAGCCAATAAACACAGATTCTCATGAAAACCTGCCAGAAAGAAAAGCAAAAGAGGAAGAGGATGTACGATTTCTCAAGGGTCACTGCACTGGTTCCTACTTAAGCCAAACTCACTTCCTTCATAGGCCAGGAGAGCGTGCGCTGATCTTTATGGTGACAGCCAGAGGTCGGCTACCCTAGTAGGCTCCTGGACATCTTCCCTGGGACCTGGGTTGGAAGGGGTATCTATTTTTTCTTTCCTGTAGACAATGGGGAGGATCGAGGCATTCAGATGGAGATCCTGAGTCTTCCTGTGATGGCCTCTGACTGGTACTGGTTGGAGAAAGTCACACGTGTCCACTCACAACCCAGCTCTTCGGCATCCAGAAGAGAACATGGGACACCCGCACGGCAAGGCTCTGCATGCTGGTTCTCACGTCATTTCTCCTCACACGCTTCGGGTACCACTGTACAGTGTAGAATGTCTTTGCTAATACAAACACAGGAGCTCCAACACTTTCAACCTCGTTCATCAATGGCGCCATGATCACCTGGTAGACCATGCTTTTAATTCAAGTTCCTTCTCGTGTTCAAAACGTTCTTGGAACCCATCTTTTAAAGACTCCCTTCCAAAGGTGCTGCATTCTTGAATATCCTCAGTGAAGGAAATCATCACACTTTGGGGGAGAGTTTTATTTTTGGAAACAGTCAAACATCTTGATAGCAGTTTAGTAAGCGTGGTCACTTCTGAAGCTAAAGAATATTGTTAGTAGTGTTAAAGGAAGTGTGATAATAAGTAAAGAGATTTGCCTTGGAAATGACTGGAAAAACATTTCTGAATAGAGCTATGTTTTAGCGACAGCAGCATTCTCAGGGGGAATTTTGTAGCTCCCCAAAGTGACTCTCCTGATGGGGCCAATGATTTAGTTCCATTTGTCTTAGCTCTGCAGGTGTCATATGTTTTATTTAACGATGATGTTGATCCTTTTTACAATACTTAGCAATGAAGTAGCCCCTCCCTCCATCCTCCCACCCCCACGTTCACAATATACATAGAATCTTTATGAAGTTGCAGAGGGAAGACGGGAAACAAATCCATTACCAAGGAGAGCGGCACCTTACCCTGACCTAGAGGAGAAACCCCAAGGCTGCCAAGAGCTTAGGGAAGAAGAAGTGCAGTGCAGAGCATCTTTCTGCAGAGCACCCCAGCTCCACTATTCTGGACCTTCGGGGGGATAGAGCACCAACGGAGAACTATAGCTGAGGCACGTCTGCTATGGTGAGCAGAAAGCAACCTACACGCTGTGACGTCTTTGGAACCACTGCCTGGTGTCCAGGGGAACCTTGCCCATCAGTCATGATAACAATGAATTCAAGTAAAAAATGATTTTGTGGTTGAATATGACTTTAAAATATTTGTTTTTAAGTCTGATTGATGTCTATTAACTGAGGCTTTCTCTCAGAATTCCATTTTATGACAAGGGATAGTATTTATTCAAAATACTGGAGGAGGCTCTGGTAGCCATTATGCAGAGTGAGTAGTCAAGATCTGGACTATGGGAGCCCTCATCTAAGGCAGACCCCCGGGAACAAGGAACAAGGGGACTCATAGAAACAGACCCCATGAATGGACTGAGCTAATCCCAGACCATAAAACAAAAAGCAAACTTCCGTTACATGAAAACAATATGATGGGGGCATCTTAGAGACAAAGCGCGGGCCTGAGGGGCTGTCTAAGGCTGTTTGAGGGGGAAATGAGTAAGGAGTCATGGCCTTCAATCTGGCCGGTGGCCAGCAGAGGCTCAGGGAGAAGTAAAATTTAGAAACTATTGAAATGACGGAAAGGGAGAACCTAGCCAATATCATCTCTGTATAAAAGAATTAGTTCAAATTAGTACAATCCCATGGGCTGCTTCTAATCAGCTACCATGATGGAAAAGGAAATTGCCAAAATGGGACTGAGGCGTTATTTTATCTAAGGGGAAAGGTTTGAGTTTTTGGTAACTAATTTTAAAATAGTAAAGCTATAGATTTCTACAACATTCAAGATGGGGGGGAGGGAGGGAGATTCCGTTATATATGTGACAGCAAGCCAGCTGCCATCTAAGGGAGAGGTGAGCTGGGAGCCTCACTTAAAAAGCCTACCTAAATTGACAGCTTTCACTGGAATTTGGGAGTAAAGATAGAATCTTCCCTCAGGTTTGAAATACAAGCTCTTCTGCACATTTTCTATTTTCCCATTGACATGAAAATTGCCTCTGAAAAGTAGATGTCCCAGGGGTACATTGCTTTCAACTCATATCTTTCCCTTCCCTTCTCATTTTTTAGTTGTTCTGTGTGCATGCATGGGTGTGTTTGCATGCATATGTGTGTGTCTGTATGTGTGTGAACACCTGCAAGTATATGTGTGTGTGTGTGCGTGCAAGTGTATGTGCGTGTGTGTGCGTGTGTTTCTCCATGAAAAATCTCCTTGATGCAGGCCTACGACTTTCAGCAGTAGCAGAGTTGAAGCTGCACCTTCCAATACCAGGCCCATTCTTCTTTTAGAACATTGAAGGTTTATCTTATGAAACTGGGCAGACATTTAAACAACATGTAAATTGTCTTCCTTTCTGATATTTACTCCCAAAAAAGGAAAAATGGTGCAAAGAATAATTTCAACGCTTGGCTCCCTGAGATTTTAGAATGTGCCTCAGGCTGTTTCAGAGAGAAATCTGTGCATTCAAGTTGCATGGAGCCCTGTGGGTGTCAGTTGATTTGGAAAGGCAGATCATATCTGATGTCCTTGCAGGTACTTACCGTGTAGAACACCATAAGGCCTACTGCAAACTTGCGTGTTGGTATCACCCCTTTCATTAACCTCACAAACACCCCGCACCCACAGCTCACGCTCTAGACTGTTGATGGTCATCATCCATTTCCCTGACATGTCTAACATATCTCAAGAGAGGCATGAGGGAGAGCTGTAACCCTCTTTTTCAACTGTTCAAATATCTTCAAAGGACATAGGAATTTGGATGGGGAGTTATGATGGTTAATTTTATGGGTCAAGTTGACTGGGCTGTGGGATTCCCAGCCTTGGCCAAACGTTATTCTGAGTGTGTCTGTGAGGATGTTCCTAGGTGAGATTCACAGTTGAATCAGTAGATGGAGTAAAGAAGATGGCCCTCCCTAATGTGGGTGGGCCTCAATCGATCAGTTGAAGACCCGAATAGAATAAAAAGGCTGAGTTAGAGGGAACCCTTCCTGCCTGACTGTTGAGTTGGAACACTGGCCTTTCTGGTCTTCAGACTCAGGATGAAACAGGGACTCTTGCTGCGTCCTGCTGGCCGTTGGACTGGAACTTACACCGTCAGCTCTCCTGGTTCTTCTCGGGCCTTCAGAATCAGACGGGAGCCACAGCATACACTCTCCTGGGTCTCTAGCTTGCGAATCCCAGATCTTCTCAGCCTCCGCCATCATGTGAGAAAATTTCTTATAACAAAAAAAACAAAGAAAACAAACATATCGCATTGGCTCTGTTTCTCTTTAGAACCCTGACTAACACAGGGGGTCAGGGGGTAGAAGGAAGATACAGTTTGCTTGATGATTTAACACTTTCATGTCTCTTTTTCTTTACCTCTAAAATGAGAATAATAAACTAAACCACCAATCATTTTGATTATTACATGAAATAATATATTGCTTATTAGATACCGCATACAGTATTAGGTTTTAGGAATATTTCATACCTAATACCTCCACCTTTTCCAACCACAGGCTTTCCATCTTTCTGTCCCCAGTTCTATCCTACCACCTGTCAAAGCAGCAGCAGTATTAAGAGATGAGAAAAAGCAAGATAGTATAATTAGAAGGTAGGGGTCTTAAGGAATATTAGAGAGATGCCAGAGAGAGGTTAGTTTTCCCTAATTCTTTTTTGCTCCGTTCTCGATAATAAATCAAAGTTATATACACAAAAACCATTTGTACACACAGATCTAGTATATCAGTCTAATGTACAAATCTTTTTTTCAGTTGTTCCAGAGCAGTTTGAAGACAGTATTTCCCAGGTTCATAGCCCAGGTGTAGGTTAGACCGCCAGCACCTCCAAGGGTTTGGGATGTTGCTTGTTCCTGCAGACACCCCATTCTTGGCCTTAACATCCTTTCTGATGGTCCCTGACTGGGCGCCCTGGCAAGGATCCTAATGAACACCCAACCAGTTTCCTGTCTTCTGAGTGAACAGAGCTTATCTTCAATAGGAACAAACTAGCTCTCATTTACAAAAGCATGTTCCTGTTTAAGGATAAAGAAAGCATATGAAAAAAAATGAAGAACAGAACAACTTGACAGGCAAACCCTGGAGATGGAGCTAAGGCTTGGGGTGGGGGTGGGGTCGGTTGGTAGATCATTAATCAAAGACTGTCGCTATAGGGGAGGAAGTGCTGATTGAGACAAGCCATCGGGTAACACTCCGTGGCTTCTCTCTCTCTCTCTCTTTTTTAATGTTCCTCTGTCTACATCTTAATAGCCAATTTGGATTTCAGTGCATTCAATTTAATCTCCTGACATGAATATCAGTCATTAATATGCCACATCTCACTTTATAACCAAACCAACTGGGGGGAAAAAAGTCAATTTGCTGCCAAAAATGTGAGTGAGTCACTGTGACAACTCAAGATCTGCAAATAATGGCTGTGACCGCTGCCCAAAGGACACTCATTACGCACCTGCAGTACATAAGGGGTCAGGTGCCACCTGACACGTACAGCCACGCCTGCACCTGTGAATTAATCGGCATCCATAGCGTCATCTTTCAATGCTAGACTAAGTTGGTATAGGAGCCGAAATGTGCGATATCTACAGATCTCTCCTACCAGAATAGCACTTTTATCATTGATACGTGAAATACAAATAAAAATGTGTGGCGTTTCTGGCATTGGTTTATTGATTTTGGACGGTTCTGGCTCCTTTCGGAGGTCATTTCCTGGGTAATCGCGTCTGGAAACAGGGATTTGCGAGTCACTCATCAGCAGGGTTCGGATTGCTATGATGACTTACTTGGGATCAAAGAAAAGGTCTTTCTGTTTATAGTCAATAAGTGGACTCCCTTCAATAATAATAGACACACACCTTCGCTAATCTTCCCTAACTGGCCAGCACAGGAGGTGGCAAAAGTCCAGTCTGTCAGCAGCACAGACAAGATTTTCTCCGCCTCCTCGTGAGCCAGCCCCGGTGAGCCTCACCCCACTCCCCAGGCCAGTTCTACGCTCTGTCTTGAGAGGTGACTGGAAGTGTGCCCTTCAATAAACACAAAGCTATGGACATTTTTTCCAGAGGAAAGACATAACATTTCCATCTTGTGTTATCTATCCCGTGGGAAAAGTGATGGAAAGTTGTAGATTCGTATTTAAATGAAATAAGCTGTGTTCCTTCCTCCTTCACATTCTTGGAGAAGTGACTGAAGGATCATGCAGGTATCACAACAAATGTGTGTAGACTTTGGGTTTATTTGTCAATAGTAAGAAGTTAAGTAGATTCAAACTGGGAGGTATAACTCGAGTGGCATCTCTGAATCTTAACATATGGTACCAGCACGCTGTATTTGATTGTTTAGAAGAGAAATAAACAGAAAGAAGAGGAGGAGAGGGCTAATTTTTTAAGCATGAGGGGGTTTTGTTGTTTTGTTGGTTTTTAGTCAGTCGAGGAACTTACAGCCAACATCTAAGGAGCTCTCCACGGGGCTGGAAACTGGCTGGCCCATGTTCCCAGTGTCCGCAGTGGGAACACATGCATAATTTATGGAAGTGCTGGAGCGTCCAAAGGCTTCTCCAACTGTCCTTTTCAGCTGCCTGTCTTGATGTCAGATTCTGGTCAGGGATTTGTACCACACATCATCCCAAGCCCCACATGGGAACAGACCACACATGCGTAAAGAACATAAAAGAAACACAAATATTCACTTTAGACTCACCCACGAACTGAAATCACATAGTTTGACGTTTATTTGTTCATTTTGCTGTTATTATACTGAATTCAATTCAACCATTTGAATTTTCCTATAAACTCAATCAGAATCAGTATTTTATTTGGGCCTACATAGAAGTGATCCTGAAAAGAGATCTTGGAAACTGTATTCCATTTCAAGAGAGAAGATGTTTCCTTGCTTTCTCTTTATAGTCAAGAATAATTCAAAAATATTTGTAAGCCACCAATTTTCAGTAGTGTATTTCATTTTATTGAAAACTGATCTTCACATTACAGTCCATTAAAATGGTTATACAGCTTACATATGGATATTACATATGGATAAAGCATCTTACCTCGACACTGGAAAATTATCTGTGCCATAAGTGGAAGAAATGAAAAACTGTAAATATGCAAGTTCCTCTCGAGTTAAGAATGCCAAATAGTGATATAAATATTTGATGCACATAGGATTTCTGTTTCCTAAAGCTGTAGTCAGAATGCTCCCAGGAACCCCCAACCCCGCCTCCCCACCCCATGGTGTAACAAGGCCATTCTAGGATTTGAGCCATCCTGGCAGTCATTGAGGGAACCTCGGTAATTTCTTCCACATCAGCTTTTTCCTTCTCTTTCAGAAAAAGGGCGAACAAACCATAGTTTCCTCTTGGATTAAAATATAGTCCTTCCATACAAGTTGGGAAGCATTACACAGAACACTGGATCTTTCTCAGCTTTCATTTCCTTTTCTATAAAACAAAGACGATATTATCTGCCTCCTAGAGTGATAGTGATGAGTAAACCAGCTATTGTCTGCAAAGGGCCTAACCAGGCCGGCCAGCTCTCTCCCTGGCCCTCTCCTAGTTAATTCCGCACCACGGCCTGGGTGAATCCGGACAGCACCGCTGTCTTCTGGTTCCTATCTGTTCCTCAGCACACATTTTCTTTCCTCTATTTTTACTTCTCTTTTTATCATTATTTTCTATTCTTCCTAGCTTCCTTTTTTATTTTAAAGGAAGCTTTTAAGATTGAAGTATAATATGAATGCAGGAAAGAGAACACATCCTAAGGGCCCAGTGAATTTTGGGAACTCATCTGTGTATCCAGAACCCAGATCAAGAATTGGGTCGTTACCCCCCAGCTAGACATCTGCCCCCACCGGGAGCCTCCACCCCTCAGACCTACCTCACTGTAGATGGATTTTGCTTAGATTACATGGTATGTAGTCTTGAGTCTAGCTTCACTCCACGTTATACTTGTGGAAATCTCTCTTGTTTGCTAATTTTATTGCTGCATAGCGGGGGCCAGCAAATATTTTCTGTAAAGGGCCAGAGGATAAACATTCTCACTTTCAGGGCTATATGCGTCTCTGTCTGACTCCTCAACTCTGGCACTGCGGCACAAAAAGTCACAACAGACGATACGTAAACACATGATCCTGGCTAGGTTCTAACAAAACTCTATTTATGAACATGGAAATTCAAATTCTAGATCATTTTCACATGATAGGAAACATTCTTCTTTTAATTTTTTCAAGTATTTTACATTAAAAATGTAAAAACCCTTTTAGTTTGCATGCTGTAAGAAACAGATGATGGTTCATTTATGCATCCTATGCTTCATGAAGCCTTTCTATCCATTTTTCATCCAAAACAAAAAGATTTCAATTAAAACTGATACATATAAAAGCAGTGGCATTGATAATCCTGTCTAAAAGAAAATGAAAGCCATTAATTTTGAAGGAAAATAGGATATTTAGGGAAAAAAACACTTTTTAAATCAATCTCTAGTACCTTTAAAGATACATTAAAATCCCCTTTAGTAAATTCACAAATTGCCTATCACTTTATTTTCCTATAATAAAATCTGTCTTATCTTAAGCATGCATATTCCCGCCCCACCCAAAAAAATCAAGAGGGAAACTCCCTAATTCATTTTTGTTTCAATTATGGGCCTGGCATAGAGTTGTTTTCTTTTGTGTGGCCACTTCATCTGCCTGGGTTTTCAAACCACTTATTGGAACAATGGACTCAGATGGAGCTATTTGGGATCCTATTATAACCTCCAGTTTTAATAATGTCTCTGTGGGAAAAGTAGCTTGAATTTCAGCATTCAACTTATAAATGAACATGTAAAACACAGCTAGTTTGAAAATTGGGGATTGCCTATAAAGATAATTCATTTAATGTTTTTCTTTTTTTACAAACTACACCCCATTGAAACCCAATAGCTGATGAGGAGATAAGGCAGAGGATTGCAGGGGGAAGAAAGAATGTCAGTATTCATTCATTTATATATTCAACAACGAAAATGTTGAGTGACTTCTATGAAAACAAACACCACCAGGCATTGGAAGTTATGCTGCTTACCTTGACAAACGTTGCTCTAATTAGGGAAATAAGGCAAACGTTTCTGAAACATTGGAAAATGATGCAAGGTAGCATATGACTAGATGACAAATGAGTCTTGGCGACAACCTATACTACAAGAATTCAGAGGCAGGAGACATCATCATGGGCTAGAGTAGACAAAGAAAACTTCACAGAAAAGATAAGAATTGAGCTTTGTTTTTGAAAATGGATACAAAGTGGATAGGTATTTTTTGGATAAAATGGTGTTCTGAGCGGAGGAAATCATGTGAGCAAAAGGACAAGGGTAGGCGAGCATGGCCGGGCAGACTTCCTCGTCAGAGAAAAGCAGCTTTGTTCTTTTGCTATTGAGGAGGTCCTGTTATAATTTGGATATTAACTCCTTATCAGATATATGGTTTGTAAATACTTCCTCTGATTCCATAAATTGTCTTTTAATTTTGTTGCGAAATTGATATCTTCAAGAGGTACCCGCACTGCCAGGTTCGTTGCAGCGTTATTCACCATAGCCAAGACACAGAGACAATCTACTCGTCCATCCATGGATGACTGGATAAAGAGGAGGTGAGATATACAGACAACGGAACATTATTCAGTCGTTTTCTTTGAAAAAGGGAAATCTTGCCATTTGCAACATCATGGATGGAACTGGAGGGCATTAGGCTGAGTGACACAAGCCAGACAGAGAAATACAAATGCTGCATGAGCTCACTTATACGTGGAGTCAAAAATAGCCAAGCTCATAGAATAGAGAGCAGAATGGTGGTTGTCAGGGGCCACAGGGAGGAGGAACCGGGGCGGGGGCAGGGGGGTGAGGGTCAAAGGGTACAGTTTCAGTTCTACAATATGAATAAGTTCTGGAGATCTGCTATACAGCACAGTGCCTATAGCTAACAGCACTGTATTGCATACTTAAAATTTGCTAAGAGGGTAGATGGCATGAAAAGTGGTCTTAGCGCACACACACACACACACACACACACACACACATGAATAATAATAATAAAGGAGCAGGAGGAAACTTTGGGAGGTGATGGGTATGTTTATGGCCTTGATGGTAGTGATGGTTTCACAGGTGTATACTCATCCCCAAACTCATCAAGTTGCATACATTAAATATCTATGCTTTTTACATGTCAATCATACCTCAATAGAGTGGTTTTGCAAAAAAGAAAAGAGAAATGCATTAGTGGAATGATATAGAAGGTGAGAGAAGGAGAAAGACAGATTGAGGTCAGAGTTTGGTAGATTTTGAAGACTGAAGAGTGAAAAAATAATAAAAGCAACATTTTGGAATTATTAACCCAAAAGCCATGCTAAGGATGAGTTGAAGAGAAAAATTGAAGGCAAGCATGTCAGGCCAAAGCCAAGAATATAAATACAGATGTGAAGTGATAAAATTATGACAGCTATGAAAATGGAAACACACAGATGTGAGCTATACGGCAGCTAGCTAAAAAGGAGGAATCAAATATTTGACTCCTTTTTTTTAAATGTGTACAATTTGGAAAATGTTGTTACCATTGCCAGAAATAGGAAAATCTGGGAAAGGAGCTAATTTCAGTGGAAAAAAGGAGTTTGATTTTTACTGTGTTGAACTTAATCATGAATCCACTATGGTTGCATGTTGGATAACAACTTTGATCTTTCAAAGGAAATTTTATAGTCTAAGACAGGGGGAGGCAAACTGTGACCCACAGGCAAATCCTGCTTACCAAATGCTATTATGAATAAAGTTTTATTGGGACCCGTCTTGCCCCTTCATTTTGCATATTGCTTCTGGCTACATTTGTACTACAACAGCAGATTGGAGCAATTGTGACAGACAGCATATGACCTGCAGGCCTAAAATGCAAAAAGCATTGAGGTTGACTAACGGTTTATAACAAGGAAGGAACAGGTACCTTGGGAGGCAGAGACAAAACTAAAGGCTTTCCAAATTCACACATATATCCATGACATCAGCAAGGCGGTTCAAAAGTTTCTGAGGAAAGGTAAGTAGATCCCATGAAACAAGACTTGAAAAGCAGTGCTGATTCAAATGAAGAAAAGGAACGTGCCGGAAAACTTATAGTTGACTGACTGGTGTCAGTCAGATATAGATAATGTACAGGCTCGGATTGTTTACAGCTCATGTACATAATTTTAGAAGATGGACATAACCAAAGATAAGTACGGGAGAGAAAGGTGGACCTCTGAAAATAGTGCCGTGAGGCTAACGTTCCAAAGAGCTAGAGATACAAAATGTTAAGAGGCAACATAAAGGACCTTTTAGCCATATTCAGAATAAAAAGGGGAAGCAGAAATGTAGGAGAGAGTGCAGAAAAGAGAGTGGGCTCTAGAACTGGTCCTCTCTGGGTTTGAATCTTGGCTTCGCCCTTCTCTTCCCAGGTGAGCTTGGGTAGCTTCTCAACTTGCAAACACTGTGGCTTGACTGGTTTTCACTTGTAAAATGCTGGTGATGAGCATATCCATCTCAGAGGACAGATGTGAATGAAGTATGTTTGGTACAATACGTGGCCTATAACAAGAGCTTATTACATATGCAATCCTGTCACCATTATTAATTAGAATAATTTAAAGCATAGTTTGAGAATAAGAAATGGAAGTAGAAGTTAAAAAGAAGTAAACCACAAAATAGTATAACAGTATGAGACATATATAGTAATTTTTCTTAGCTTTATTGAGGTATAGTTGACAATTAAAAATTGTATATATTTAAGATGTACAACTCAATGAGTTGATATGCATATACACTAATATAACCATCAAAAATGGTAATTTTTGAACATTTGTCTGGTAGGTAAAAATAAACTGGAACCACATAGGAGAAGAACAATCATATCTTACAAAGGATAGTTGAAAATGAGGCTGTTTGACTTGAAAAAAGTTGACAGGAATCTTCAAGGTCATCTGTAGGGTCTGTGGGGTTGCAGTGAACACACCTAGAATCAATGGGTAGAAATCACAGGGGACAAATGTCAGGTCAGCAAGGTCATGACCATGCCAGGCTTGTCTGAGTTTTCTGAAGGAGGAATGAGTCATCAGATGAGCTCCCCCAGCCCCGCACTATATGGGTCGCATGCATCATGTCCTTCAATACTTGCATCATTTTGGGGGATTGAGAGTTCTCTCCCATAGGAAACGTTCCAGGGATCGAAGGACATTTCAGAGTAATGTCGTAAGGAGAATTCCAGTGCAAAATGGTAACAAAATCACAGAGCTGTAATAGCCTTTCCAAACCCGTTGGCTTTGGCCTCCATGATCCAGCCCAGGAGGGCAGAAGGAACCAAGAACCGTGACTAGGGAGTCCAGAGACTGGGGGCACCTTGGCAAGTCAGTGCAGGAGAGGGACCTCACGGGACGACTCCTCGAGGTACGCACCCATTCAGGGGCTCTTTTCCATGGCAAAGCCTATGATACAAAGCAGAGGAAAAGTGTTTCCTGTGGGAAACTCCATTCTTGGATCATTCAGACCTGTATTCTTGAGAGGGGAAAAGAAGACAATATAGGTTCTACAATGAAAAAAAAAAAAAGATTATTCTGACATGTAAAAGAAAGACTATCTTTAGAGGACATGTGGGTCTGTATTTTCCTCCTTCCCTTTCCTTTCCAAGCTACAACCACATACCTTACCCTTCACAACCAAAAGCTTCTGGAGTTAATGTGTTTGTTGTTTGGTCTTATTGTCCATAGAAACATGACGCATGGACCGTCATGTTGGGGAAGAGGGCGGCGTGGTGGGAGAAGAGAGAGGGGCACCTCCTCACTTCCCCTCCAGTGACAAAGCTAAGAAGTCATTTCTCAGGGATTTCCATTGACACGTGACTGATTGAAAGGACTGTCATCCCCTGGGCCATTTCCTTTCCACTTTCATAATTTCCATAAGTCATTAAGTTGGCCCAGATTCTTTACTGCTATCACTTCTTAGTGTGCACAGTGGGCTTAGTTCCACCCTTTGGTACCAAGAAGGGTGCTGATACCCTGCCCATACAATGGTTGACTCTTGCACTGAGGAAGGAAATCGTTTTCTTATGTGACTGACAAAGTGAGTCTCAAAATAATTCTCAAAATTGAACTTCAGAAGTGTTCTGAGCTACAGCAAAATTATTGGAAAATATTTCTGCAATCTTCCAAGTAGGCCACTAGGGATGGTCACATGCATTTGGGTATATATGTTCCAGCACATCTGTGAAAAAAAAAACCAAAAGTTAGTCTCTTTTTTTATAGTCACACTATTATTCTTAGGCTACTGTGAAGATGCGACAAAGTGTTTTGTTTCTATTTTTGCAACATGAGTTTAACAGCCTTTCTGTCCCAGTGGCTGTCATGGCTAATTGCTCTCTCATTCCCATGAGAAGAGAAATTACAGGAGAGGAAAAGGGATGTCCCCTTACAGCAGCTTCTGGGAATGAATTGCATAAAATAATCTACTGAATGGAGAGCAGAATGAAGAAATGCATGAGAACGCCAAGGGTACCTTTTAATTACAGATGTGTATATGTTACCAACTTTGGAGCACAGACACAGCCCCCTGGTCTGACTCAGAGTGTTAAAGGATAACTCCTCAAAAATATAGACACCCCCGAATACCACCCAACTGTCTTATGACTGACATTTAACTTTGAAAGGTGACCTTCTTCCTGTGGATTTCCTGTACTCTTTTACAAACCTGTTTATCAAACGTATAGAACACTTTTGTTTATGACAGCTTATGATTAATCATTCACCAAGGACAGGGGCCCTTTGTACCTATTATTGTCAAGCATTTGTTTCGCCTGCCTTTGACCCTTTGCCCCCGCGGGGTCTGTGTTAGAACCTGTCGAGAACAATCGACCTGGTTGAATGTGCTCGTGGTGCCTGCTGAAATCTCGCGGCTCTGTTACTGTAACATCCTGCTCCATGAGAGACCAAAATTACAAGTTCATTTACAAAATCTAATTTATTTTCACCTTAAGATAACTATATTCATCCTGGGTTACTCGTAAGCATTCTAAAGTGAAATTTTAAACACTATTTCGAGCAATAGATGGCCATTTTGCAACCAAAAAGTGTTACATGAAGTCTGTCCTTTTGCAAAAAACAAGAGCAGGCTGGCAGCAGATCTGTCCTCGTCTTTGCTTTGTGTGTGACGATCAAAGTCCTTCGCAAGTGCACCTCAAGGGAGTGTATCCATACATCTGATTACTTAGTGACCAGAGGACCTCGACTTCCAAAACGACGGCACAGGTCAGAGGAAGAGCAGGCGTGTCACTGTGCTGGTCTAATCATTCACCACGCAGACACCTCCAAGACCAGCAACCGCCTCCGTTTTCATCTCTGCTCCTGCTCCCGTGCCGTCGTCTGGCGTTCACTGCAAGGCTGCCGTGGGTGAAGGACCCTGTGAAAATCAATCAGGGTGGTCTGGGAACTCCAGGAATTCAGAACCTTACATGGGCATGGACATGCTCACATTTAGCTTCAAAACAAAGTTGTAAATGTGTATGCCACGTGTCTGATACAGATAATAATTGTTAAGCGTTCAGAGCAGGGTTACATACTTGTAATCTATTATTCAGAGACCATCTTACAGAATAAATAGATTTGGAGTTAAGGAATGATTAGTAAGATTTTGATGGAAGAAAATGCCAGGAAGAAGAAATAGAGGCAGTAAAGTCAGAGGCCCAAGAATTAATTTAGAGAGTTTGGCTAGACAGGGGAGTCCACGAACAGGATTAGTTGGAGAAACGGCTGAGAATGGAGGTGATGGAGATCTCATTTTGTTATGAGTTATGATGAGCTGTCAAAGGATGGGAAAAAGGTGCTGCATTATTGGTCAAAAAGAGAATAAGGGTTAATTCTAGAAGAATTTAAGAGAGTTGACAGACTATAATATTTTTCTACATGTAAAGCACTATGTGTGCTATTGGCTAATATTGTAATATTTTCATACCATTTCCTTTAAGTTAACAATTTACCCATGAGAAATCTGATGTACTTACTTCTTATCTGATCTCAGAATGTGCAAGTCCATGTAAATAAATCAGTAAGGAATTCTCAAAATGTTTAAAAATCAATTGACTTGAACTGCCATTTCTGCCCTCCCGGGCTATGAGCTCTGACCTCATAAATACATGTTGATGGAGATAATGGCTGGTGTGGATCGAGTCATTGTTGGTTATCTTAAAGAAAGTCTAATGATGACTTTCATGTTCTTTAAATTAACAAATCATCAGATTCCAATAACTATAATCTAGGCTGATTCAATAACATGAGAGAAGACTGCTGATTTTTGCTTAAAAATGTTTTCAGAAGTGACAAGTGACCCAAAGTGTCACAGAATCTCGATAAAGACTGTGATAATATCCAGAAACAATATTCCCCTTGCCCTTCACCCCTGCAACCAGTATATGTTTCTAATTGCTTTCCTATTGGGGACATTTTAAAGCACATATATTCATAGGGAATATTGGTTTTCCTGGGCTTGTGAGGGAAAACCAATAGTTAAAGATGGATGAAAAGTCGTTGTCTCAATATCCCTTTAATTCCTATAAAAGTATTTTATAATCAGATGATGTAATGAGAACTAGATTTCACTCCAAAATAATCACTTTCCAGGATGCTTTTCAGGAAACATTGTTCTCATTTTGGTTTGGAGGGCTACAGCACATTGTCATGTCATTATATTTAAAGTTCTTAGCATCACTGACTATGTAGTTAGGAAACAAGAGAACCCTTTGGGACGTACTCTGCGCATAAACCAGACCACAAATATTTTAGGATCATTTCATTTCTTAAAAATGCTTCAAAATTCCGAAGCTTATATTGGAGGCGAAAGAAGCAGCAAACTTTAAAAGTGCAGTGGGGAGCCCCACTCTTATATCCACTAGTACGTGCTCCATATTTATCCATTCATGTATTTATTACTTCCTACATTCTTTCATGAAATATTTGTCAAGGATCTACCACATCCCGGAGTAGGCTATTCTTTAAAATTGTATTATCTCAGAAATATAAGGATATTTATTTCACTGCTGGTTGAAGGTGCCCCGTCAGAAAGGGACAACTCTAAAATGGGAACCGGTTTAATTCTTCCTCCAAGTAACACCTCCTCCAGGCCCTGGAAAATACAAAGACATGTAAAAATGCTCCCTCTGAGAACTTGCTCGCTGGTCTCAGCTCCAATCCAGAGTCTCACAGTGCGTAACTCCATAAGCTTCTGTATTTATCATCACCCGGAATGTGTTTGAATAAGACCATCTGTGAAAGCATTGCGAAAACATATCTATTATCATTGTGATTCATTTTATGGATGATTCCCTTCAGATGTTTGAAAACATGAAATTCCAACACATGTGAAAAAATAACTTCTCATTGTTTTGTTGTCTTTGTTTATCTTAAAAGACATTTGATTTCATCTTCAGGCTATAACACATCTCAAAATAACTATTAAATCTTGATCCTTTACAGAGTTTCCAGGCTTGGACTATCTAAAGCGGCTCAAGAAGACTTTTTTTATAACAGCTTTATTGAAATATAGTTCAAAATCATAAAATTCACTCTTTTAAAGTGTACAATTCAGTGGGTTTTAAAATATATACACAGAGTTGTGAAACCATTGCCATTGTGTGATTGTCATCACCCCAAAATGAAACACACCCACAGGCAGTGCCCCTTTCCCTCCAGTGCCCTCCCAAGCCACTGGAAACCGCTAATCCACTTTTTGTGTCTGTGGGTTTGCCTATTCTGGACGTTTCGTAGAAATGAAATATCACAACATGTGGCCTGTTGGTATTACTTCTTTCACTTAACATAATATTTTCAAGGTTCATCCATGTTGTAGCATGTATCAGAACTTCATTCTTTTCATAAAATATCGAGTATTTTATCGTGCAAATATACCACATTTTGTTTATCTATCCATCTGTTGATGAACGTTTGGGTTATTTCCAATTTGGCTATTATGAAAAATGCTGATAAGAACATTTGCATACGAGTTTTTGCATAGACGTAAATTTTCAATTCTCTTGGGTATATACCCAGGGGCAGCATTGCTGGATCACATGCTAACACCATGTTTAACATTTTGAGGAACTGCCAAAGTGTTTTCCAAAGTGGCTGCACCATTTTACATTCCCACCAACAATGGCTGAGAGTTCTAATTTCTCCGCATCCTCACCAGTATTTGTCTTGGAAAGATTTTTGTGCTCGCATGTGAATAATGTGTCTTAATTCCTCAGAATTCATTTCAAAGAGTGTGATGATAGCACGCTATAACGATCCTATTTGAGGAAGATGAGAAATGGTATCCTTTTTTCATGCTGACAGCTTCTCAAATCCCTGTGCCATCCTGTGTGCCAGGATTCCAGGACTGTGGGGAGGCCATCCCCTGTAGCCTTTGTGTACCCTCCACATGGCAGAGTCACTCTCCTAAACTTTCCCCGGTGCAGGAAGGAGCATCAATTTGGGGTCCTCAGTGGATCTCCCTAACGCAGACAGGGAGTCCAGTGTGCAAGCAGAGGGAAATCAAGGGACACGTTCTCCTCAGGGCTGGAAGGCTGAAGAACTCATGACTTGCCTCCCATTCCATAGACGTTATTTATATATTCTAATTGGAACTTTTGACTTTTCTTATGATTGCTACGTCTCCTTTATGAAGCCAGTGCCCAGTTATCTGATAAAGTTTTTATAGTGTTAACGGCCAAATATTTCCTTCAGGCACATTCCTTAGGCAAATTAAAATGCACAGCATGCTCCAGGATGATGACCAGGAACAACCAACTCAGTGAGTCTTCAGGAATTCATGATTTGAATAACACGTTCAATTTACTCGCCTTTTAAAAGTTAGGACAGCTTGCTAGTGACCTACAAATACTTGAAATTCTATTAAAATGCTATCATGTGAAAATTTATAGTGTGCTTTAGGGAAAGAGTTCAACCTTACCCATTTTGGAGCTAGCATAAGTAAACAACTGTAGAACGTGCATGATTTTAGATACGAGTGTGTAATGTGAAAGAGAGCCTGATCGTACGAGATTAGGTGAAGCGTCTTAGGTAAATTATGGTGGCATGTATACATCACATGTTCTATTTGAAACAGTTAAATGACACGCACAGGCATGCACATATATGTACACATATGAACACACATACGCGTTATTGGACAACACCCTCCACACAAACTTGCTACCAGTACATTGTTGTCACGAAATTCTTTGCAAGCCCTGACCCTCAAAAACATTTGGTAAATAATTTAACATAGCTGCTGAAATCCCTAGATTATACAATTCTCCAAAGTATTCGTTTCCCTTTATTGTTACCTTTTATGCTCTTATTACTCCGGATATTGAGTCAATGCCAGCGACTGCTGCTGATGGATTTTCTCCTGAACAGAACAGGAGTAAGTGGGAGGAGTTTTCATTCTATCCCCAGAGACCTAGGATTTCTTCTACTTTGAACTGAAGGACATTGTCTCCATTCCCTGCCTCCTGGTGCTGACCATGATCTTCACAGTAGACGTCACAAGCCCGGAAATGCACATTCTTACTTGCTAAGGATCCAATAAACTAGATCATTGCTTTGTTCGGTAAGAGATCACAGTCAGAACCACCTTATTGCCTCAAGTACGTGGTTAGAACTTGGAGAATCTTTGCCATGACTTCAACTTGCCAGGCCACCTTCTAGAAAGAGACAACCCGAGAACTCAATGTGTCAAATTCTCTGTGACGCCTCTGGGGAGAATCGCATGCCCCACTCCACAATTCAGGATTTTCCATTGCAGGGCCTCCACCACCTCTGCACTGATCTGCTTGCATGTCCATCGCTCTCTAAAAGGTGAGCTTTGGGGAAAGGATCAGGTCTTGACGATCTTTGTATCTCCAGTGTCTGGCGTATGGTAGGTATTTGATAAATGTGTGATTGTTCATCACCGTCATCCCCTAAGACGCCTATAAAAGAAAGAATTCTATTAACACTGGGCTCTACCATTAAATTTGTCAGTGCAGGGGAGGCAAAACTTTGTCTCTACCCTCTTAGGGGCTCCAGCTGGGCTTGTGAATTAAATTGACGTAAGACAGATCAACAGGAGAAAAGCAAACAGATTTTTATATGTGCATGGGAGTCTCCATAGAACAATGAAGATCCAAAGAAATGGCAAAACCTAAGCGCCCATATACTAGGCTGAACAAAGAGAGGCGATCATGGAAAAGTAGGTGGAGACTAAAGAAAGATAGGAGTTATTTTAACAAAGTCTGTTTGTACAGATTTCTTTCCACCTCTACTCCCATCTCTGGAGATAAAAATGTTTCTTTCCTCCTAGAACAGGGAGGGCATCTTTCACATAAGAATTTTATCTCCTTCTTTCAGAAAGGGGGTAAACAGAGTGCCCTTGTTGCACCTGTGGTTTTTCAAGTGCTTTAAGCTTAGAATAATCCCTAGGTCAAAGTGGCATCTTTCCAGGTGACATGTTTTACCACCCTTCCTTTGTTTATGCAGGTGATGATTGCATGCTCTTCATAAGGTTGCTTCACAGAAATAACTGCATTCTGTGTGTGTGTGCCCTAGAATAGTGTCTTGCATTTATTAAGTGCTACATAAATATTATTACTTTTAGTTGAAGGAAATGATCTCTGTGGATAAATAATGTTTCCACCAAATTTTAGTCCAGCTTGGCTCCCTGATATTACGCCACAAAAAAAAAGGTGAATATTCAAATGTATTTACCTTGCACACAAACTCAAATGACTTTAATTTAAGCTGAACATGTAGCTTATAAAAATAAATTATTAATTTAGTTAGTAATCAAAGTCCAAACAAATCCTTGATCACGAGGTCCCTAACTATTCTTTTGTTCTTCCCAGCTACAGACATGAGTAGGCAAGAGAGAAGTGGGTTTTCTGTGGGAGATCCTGCATGTGACCTGTTTATATATAATTACATTATCTATTATCCAAGTATTTGTTTTGGGCTGTCTAAATTATAAGCTTCTTGACCATTTGCCTCATTCAATACTGAGATGCGCACCATGAGGCTTTCAATAAACATTAATTGTATGAATAATTGAAATTAAACCTACATGCCTTTTTATTTAAATCCAAGCCTTTGCTAGGTTTTGACTTTCTTGATTATAAAATCCCTTACTATTTACCAAGGAAAAAATATAATTGTGGTGAGTCACTTTTCATCTTAAATTTCCACTTTAATTTCTGTTTCAATCACAAACATTACAGGTTTGATATGATTTCTGTATATAACTTTCAACTAAACCTAGAAAATTGTTCTCTTTTCAAGAACTCCAGTTATATCTGTTTATTTAACCTCCTTTTACTTAAATTATGTATTGTTCGCTTTGCCTAGGCCAGGTAACTGGTGAATGTGAATGTGGGAGAGGATGCTCTGTGCTGGGGACATTCAGCTCACTGCAGACACGAGAGATTGAGTTCAAAAGTCATGCTCCGTATAACAACGATTTGGTCAATGATGGACCGCATATACCACGGTGGTCTCATAAGATTAGTATGATAGAGCCTAGGTGCGTAGTAGGCTATGCCATCCAGCTTTGTGTAAGTACACTCTATGATGCTCGCTTGATGAAAGTGCCTAATGACGCATTTCTCGGAACGTGTCCAGTCAATGAGACATGCATGACTGTAGTCAGTGAAACAACGGTGTACGCTTACTTTTCGTTTTCAAACCACCAATAGTTAATGTCAAGCTCTGTAAGGGAAAACGTAAATCACAGTCTCTGGCTGAAAGAGAGAACATTACAGAGGAGTGACCAGCACAGAGCCACGCAGCCTCTGGGGTGAAATCCATTCCCACAGACTTCCACTCAAGAGCCATTTTCCCCTCAGTAGAAACTCTCTCTGTTCTTCCATCTGGCTTGTCATCATGATTTTGTGAGCAAAAACTGAGAGCTCTATCTACATAAGAATAAATTCATGTGTGGAAGAGTCTTATCAGAAAAAGCAGACCCAAAACTTCCAAAATTAATACATTAATAGAGTGCACAAGCCAATTTTATGTATGATAAGACTAATCAAATTTGGCATCATAAGAACATTTACTCTATGGGAAAGTCTCCAAATAAACATCTTTTGCTTATTTTCTTTCCACATTGACGACAATCTAGGTAAAGGCAGCTGGTTGCTGAATTCCACAAATGGAGAGGGAGAAGAGATTTTCTTTTGGAGACCACAAAAGAGAAATTATTTTTTTATTTGCATAATTTGAAAACAACTTGAAAATGGAAATGTTTTTCATGCTCTTCCCAGGCCCATGTCCAAAATAAGCTATTCTAACTCGATAGTGCAGGGTTAGGGATAAATGGCACGTTCCACGGATGAAGCATTCTGGAAAAAAGCTCAATGTATCATCTTGCTACCAATCCTCAGGCAGCCAGACAGCCCTGCCCCATCCCCGTCCTGCACACTATTTATGTGTCTCCATTTGCATGAACGTACTGGAAGGTTTTGCCCGGTTGATTTTTCAAGTTAATGATAGGGCACTTGGGGAAAGATTAATGTCAGGAATGCAGAGCTTCAGCAAATTGTTGAAGAGTTTCACCATACAATTAATCTCTCTCTTTCCTACATTACAGAAGTGCGAGGGATGAACACAGGGAAGCTGTAATAATGCAGATATCACGAGTCTGTCTGTGAGAGCTGGGGGAGTCAGCTGTAAAACGGATAGGAAGACGGCTGCCTGCTCTGAGGAGGATTTATAAATCATCCTGCGCCCTGTGCTGTCCTGCCTCGCCAAGTGCTCTGGTACCTCGATGCTGTTCCCCGTTCGGCTGTTGTCGTCCCGGCGACAGTCTTCTAAGCAGGATGGTAGGAGAGAGCTGAAATGGCATCTCAATTAAAGCCACGCCACGCTCTCATCTCCATGGATGTTTCTAATATTATCTCTTTATTTCCAGCTTTATCTTCATTCGGCTGCAGACAATCCTCCTTCTACAACGTGTGTTATGTGAAACAAATACCTCTTCCCTCCAAGGCAATATTGTGCAGCAGGCCAGGTCATTTTCAAAATAACTAACTGGTTTGACACAGAGCAGACCAGTGAGAAAGACACAGGTCTCAGGCAACTCCCCGTAAACGCCTCACTTACTGGATCATGGTTCTCCTGGGACTCAGAGGAGAGAGAGGGGAGACCGAGACAGTGGACATGAGGGGCCACACGATGCCTGGGGGCAGAGCCTTGTCTCACAGGGTGAGACAGTTTGTTGTTTCTCTCAGCCTCATCAGCATCTGTTGCCCTCTCTTTTTCAGCCCTTAACTGAGCGTATCCAGGGTTGGCCCTTGTAGAGATCTCAGTCAAATGGTAGCCCAAATATGTCTTCTCTCTCAGGAATAAGTGATAGGTATTGGTACTTGCAGCCATCATTCTCTCTACCCCAGGGGACCAGAACCTGCTTGCTCACTGGGCCTCCTGAGCAAGGAGGGAAGTGCTTTATCAAGCCACAGGACTTTCTATACCCAGCCGTGCTCACTGTCCTCGCTCACGATAACTTAGTATAGACAGTGGGGTGGCAGCCTGGAGAGGTGCCCAATGGGATTATTAGAGCCCAAGGATGAGGTTTGCTTTTTAAGATAAAAAAAACTTTTTCTTCTCTCACTCCAGATACACAGTAATTCTGGAAGGAAAGTTTAAAATTTAAAGGCTAAGCCACTTTGTTCCCAAGATGAGCAGGAGCTGAGGGAGCAGCAGGAGTCCCGGGAAAATGCAGATACCAAACTAGTCTCCCAAGAGAGGGAAAGATGGCAGCTATCTGGGGCAAAGGAACAGGGAATCTGGGCCCCCAGTATTGTGGCAGTGGGGCTGCCTAGGCCTGGGAGAAGGAAATTATAATAGGTTTAGTTCCTAAAAATGGGCTCTCTTGCCGCCTATTGTTCAACATTTGGACAGGCAACAGTCAAGCAGGAATTTTAGACAATATGTCTCATACAAATTAGAGCACTGACTCCACCACTAATGGTGGACCAGCAATCAGTGCCACCTGCAAGATTTTAAACTGCTATCAGAATTAAGTTCTTTCATTCCCTTTGTCATCCTCCCTGAGATTTTGGTGAGGCCAGTATTTGACTCAAACAAAACTTACAGACTCCGGCTGAATTATGTCTAGTTCGGTATGTTATTTCTCTCATTTATGACTTCATATGTGTGGGAGGCTCTCACTGCTGGGACAATATTCCATTGTAAGCTGCCGCCATGCCAGGACCTCCGTGAGCAGGGGGCCCCTCTCAGGGCCTCTGGTCTCAGACCATCCACCTCCACACGAGAGGCTGACTGCCACAGTGCTTGATTTCAGTGGTCTGTGTGTGTTTATGTCTGTGCCCAGGTGTTTAAATCAGAATTGGGGCCTTGGAGGATCCCTGGAAAGGCCATTCATTCCATTCCCATAACTTCACAGCCCAGGAAGAAAAGGATTTTGAAAATTCAAAAGCCTCTCTATTTATGTAGGGAAGAAAAATACATACATGAGATATGGGGAGACTTCTCACACTTCACCCTCTATGGAAAAGCTTGTCTTTTTGGTTAAGAGGTTACCTATTCATCACCCCACCCTTCAGGTTCAGGGTGCACCCTGGAGGGCATCAGTCATACTGAGTCAGACACAGTATGGCTGTGGATGTTCTCTCTCCATGAAAGTACTCCTGATAGAGTCCCAGGGTGGAAGCATCCTCAGTACCTTTGTTTACTCTACCACAGTGACAAGCAAGCCTTGATACAGTCATGTGGCCATATGCCCAAGACTCCAAATTGCCGTGGCTTGTTTTGTATACACTTGGAAGGTGGAAGGCTGTCTGTTGATCGTCACAGCAATCCTGAGAGGCAACAGTGTCATCACCTTACGGACATAGGGCTTAGGATCCAATGAGGTTGAGCAAAGTGTTTACAACCATTCTGCTTGTGAGTACAGAAGCCCTCTACACAGGGTCAGTCCCGCCTTCTGTGGGTTCCTGTGACATCTTATGGGGTAAGGAAAAGCAAAAACATACAGTCAGTTACAAAATGCAGTCCTGGCACTTCTGACCTCTAACATCCACTCAGTACTTGGGGTGCTAAGTACCTCTTTGCAGCAATGCAAAAAGGAGATGAAGGACTCCACTGGGAACCATGTTCCAGACATTCCAGTCTCTCCTCCTTGTCAGCCACACTCCCTGCTGAAGAGTATGGCCACAGCTGCTCTGGAAGTAAGAACCCCGCCCCCCACAAAATCCGCTCCCCCCATCCTGGCTGGCAGCCAGCCACCTGATTAGAGCAAATCAGATTCTCTCCCACAGCTCTTGGGTCAAAATACAGAGCCTGCGGCCACAAGAGCTACAAAGTCATAGACCCGTGATCCTTGTTACTCATGGATTCCACCTTTGCAAATCTACCTACTCACTAAACTTTATGTGTAACCCCCAAATCAATACTATCAGTGCTTTTGTGATCATTCATGGAATTGGACAGAACAGCAAATCTTTGAGTCACCCGACCCATACGTTCCCAAGTAAGTTCAGCCGAGGTCGCACTCTGCTTTCTGGTTTCATCTCTCGTACTGTAAATGCACGCCTTTTCACAGTCTAGTGTCAGGTTTTTTGCACTTTCATGCTTTCTGTTGGTGATTTCACTGTTTACACTGTCCCCCGAGTGCCATGCTAAAGTGCTATGTTCCTGGGCACAAGGAGGCTGGGATGTGCCTCACGGAGAAGACGTTTGTGAGATGAGCTTCCTTCGGGCTGAGTTACAGTGCTGGGGGCTGTGAGTTCAATGTTACTGAATGGACAATATGTAATAAATAAGGTGTCTTCAAACAGAAGCACACATCAAACAAGGTTAAATATTGATTAGCTGATGAACATGTGATCGGATTCTCAGAGGAAGCGAACCCTGTGTTTCCCCTGGGAGTGAAGGTGCCTTTTTCACTAGTTAAGTGTTTGTGGCAACTTTACAGAACAGAACCACTGAGAATGAGGAGAATCAGCTATGAACTGGGCCCCAGGGTGCTCAGTTTCTGGTCAGACCAGGTAGAAGCAAGGACGTGTGGCCTGCAGAGAGCGCTGTGGAGTGGGTGCTCACGGACCCCGGTGGAGATGAGACACCGTGAAGGTCAGGGAGCAGGGAGGTGTGCACAGAGGAACTTCGCATTCCTCACTTTCTTGTTCCCCTGCCCTCTAGCTGTGCTGCCTGCAGCTGGTTTCCGTGAGATCCCCACATCCATCCATAAACCACACAACCTCAAGCAAGCGTGGACGCTTTCCTGTTCCTTGCACACACATTTCTACAGAGCGAAACTACCCCAGTGTCACCAGTAAGCACTTTATAATAAGATCTACGAACTGAGTCAGATGAAATGTAAGCATCCACCAGATCATTACAGCAAATCTCATCCTTCACACTAATAAGTGGAAGAGAAATTCAGCAGATAAGTTTTCAGATTCTGATCAATGACCTAATAACCTGTATTCCTAGTTACTCTGTATTTATTTGGAATGACTTCACTTTTATTTTTTTAAAAAGAGATTAAAAAAAGAATTTATTTAAATCTTTCCCCACTGCCTTCCACTGAAGAAATATCTTCTCCCTTTCACGCTTGACCTTGGCCAAAGAACTGAATTCTTGAGAAAAAGACGAGGCAGAGTATGTTGATTTGGGAGCTAGAGGTCATGCGCCATCAGAGCTAATTGATAGCCTCTTGATTAGACGTTTTTTACAAGAAATACAAACTTACTCAGCTTTGCAAAGCTATTTTCATTTCTCAGCTGTTCAGGATAATTTGCACTTAGTGCTAAAGAACAAAACAAAGCAGAAAAGATCCAGAAAGTCTACATGCTCCCTCATCTGTTTACCTGCTACAACTTCCAGAACGACCCCTCTCTGCCAACTGCTTCATATACATCATTGGCAACATGCTTGACCATCTTGCGATGGAGTTTTCACGACCACCATTTTCCACAGAAGGAAACTGGGGAGTCACACAGATTACCAGAGGCCTAAAGTCACAGAGAGGCAAAGCTGGGATTAAAACTCAAATCCATGTAACTTCAAGGTCATACTGTTTTCATTTGCTGTGCTAATCCGTGGAGGATCGGAGTCAAGGTAAAGCACGGAGAATAGTTTCCACAAACTGGAGTATGGCAAACAACGCAATGTTTCACACCCTTCCTCAAGGATTTCACAATCCAATGCAATCTGTGATACCCTGAGGACAGGCAGAGAACAAAACAAACCAGCCTACCCATTCCCAGTGACATTAGTCACCGGGAGTTCTATGCCAATGACACCCATTGGTGCACCCCAAGAGCAGTAGACCCCATTTCCAAGCTTTGGATGCCCTATGCTTGCCTGGCCTGAACACAGTCACGGAAAGGTGTCCTCAGCCCACAGCCCTTCTTTCCCGGAAGACGGTTTCTGTCTCCACAAGGCGGTTGCTTTTCTGGATGGGAAAGGGTGAATCTGGAACATCCAGTTTCACAATCTTTAACTGTAGTTGGCTGAATCGAAGTAAATAGGAGCAAGTCTTACTTGTTTTTGAGAATAAACATGTTATACTTTATACTCAATAAAAAGCACATGGCTTAAATTATGTGCAAAGTACAGGCATGGGGCGCATACAGCTGGAAATATTTGACCCTACAGTAAATGGAGTATATTTGGTCCAGGGCATTTCTATTATAAATACATGAAGTGTTTATGTAACCCATTGGTTGCCATTATGGCTCCAATAAAATCCAACAAATGGCAGAGTTTCTGATACAACCTCCCTGGTATCCTTGTACGAAATATTTATTCATGATCTCTTCGATCCAGTGCTTTTGGAATTTCTTCTCTGTCTTCAATTCATGAATTGCATGTGTGTTTGTTAATTAATGTATAGATGAGACAAATTAAACCACATCATTTTACAAGAAAAAAGCAAAAGAGATTAAATACATACATGCAAATTCTAATTATAAACCTGCTTTGTGATTCCCTCACATGCTTGACTCTCAACCACAGACAGTCACCAAATGTTAAAGTAAAGTGACCAAGCATCCTGAGAAATTTCGGCTTGCCAGTGAGCACCAGGTCCTGCATATGCTCTGCCCTCTTCAGAAACCGACAGGACCTGTGCTCTTTGCGAGACGTGGGCCCAGCTCCCAAGCTGCCCACGCCGCCTCTCTCCTGCTCGGCTGTCTGAGGAGATGAAGCTGCCTCTGCCAGTGGAGGGAGGCAGCCTTGCCTGGTGCCCCAGAATCTTAGGAATCCCTGCAGAGTCCCCAAGTAGCCACCTCTCTCCCTCCTTCATCTTTCAACAGAATACAATGTCGTAAAGCAATTGTGCCAATAGTTTTCTAGAATCGCTCTGACTGAAATTTGATCTTTAGCCTCTAAACTTGATATTTCAAAACCTCATTTACTAGCACAGCTCAACCCTCTATTCCTAACCAACCACACCAATTTCTACGGCCCTCAGGCAAGAAAGAGCTGGTTTACATAAAAGGAACTGCATGTTCCGAACATGAAGACAGCCGCGCTATGTGCGTGTCCTACTCACCACTTCCCCATCTCTCTCCTTTCATTTTCTTTTCTTAGCCCCAGTACAACGGCCTAATCATCTGTCAGGGGAAGCGTGGATACTCACGCCTCACAGTGCTGCGCCCCTGGGCGAGGGCAGCAGAGCTGGCCACATGGAACCATCCTCTGAGCACTGCAGCTCGATCCCCTTCACAGTTTGGACCGAGGGCTACGTGTCTTCCGTGCACTCTGACACGTTCTGCCTCGGTGATTGCGTAAATTACAATATTTGAATGTTCCCAAATTGTACAAAAGGGGGAAGGTATGAAACATTGTGGCTACAATTTAAGCAAATACATTGAGAAGAGCTCTACTCTAAAGGCTTTGGTTTGATGTGGGCAGACAAGGTGTGGCGGTCATTTACAAATTCACTGAATCGGAAGGGCTTGGGAGACCTCAAAGAAAAGGATGGGCAAAGTTGGCTCTGTTAAAACCAAGTTTTCAGTTCCAGGGAAAATCATGGTTGGATCACTGCAACTTCAATTCATGCATTTCTTTGTTTTTAACTTCCTCATTTGTGAAATACAGTACTATATTCCTATTTAATGGCATTATAAAATAATCAGTGAAACACGGTAAATTTGAATTATCTGTGCACATCTTGAATCCCCAGTAAATAATGGAGGAAGGAGAGGTGGAAATCTGAAAGCGTCCATGGGATAATGGAACCAAGAGCCATAATCACCAGGTGTTTGTGAAGAACAAATCATTCCATAGACAACTTGATTGCTTTTTTGATGGAATTACAAGATTTACAGATGAAAGCAATGTAGCTGATGTAATATGTCTAGAATGGCAATTGTAATACATTTGATACAGTGTTGCACAAAATCCCACTTGCAAAATACGTTTGTGTATGTTGGGACTGTCACTAGAACAGAAAGCCACGGAGAGATTGCAATGAATGAGCAGGAACAGATAGGACTGTCTCCTTGCTCCCTCCTTTAAACCCTGCCTTACAACAACAACAACAAAAGTGACCTTTGATTGAGAGTTGAAAAATCTGTTTAAAAACCAACAATCAAAATACTGTCGTACATGTTGACCTTGTTGAAGATCTGGAATGTCAGGAATTGCGCAAAAAGTTGGTAGGACTGTGGGTCACCAACCACGGTTTCTTGAGCAAAAATTAAAAGCTGTGCAAAGCTCTGGTGATATAAAGAGCACAGTGAGCGCTCTGAGCTCCGAATGAGGACAGTCTAATCGATGTGCTGGAGGCACTCACTGAAAAGGGCCTCACAGTGAAATGTCATGCATGCTAAGGAAGACACGGGAAGAAACAACCGAGGGTCTCAGAGGAGAGAGGGTCATAAGAGAGAAACCTTGGCGCGATTCAGTTATCAAGGGGTCCAACTCGCTGTGAGAGTGCTCAAAGTGGGTAAAAGTTATCTTCAGTGATTTCTCACCCCCTGCAACACTTTAGAGTGTGCTTATGCAGGTGAAGTCTAAACACGAAACCAAACAAAAACAGGTACATGTTGAAAAGTAGAAATCAGAAGGTGCAGGGCTTCTCAACCCAATGCTGGGTGTAAGGGAAATGGAGCGACGCATTTAAAATACTGAGGGAAATAATCTTCAATTCAGAATTCTAAAATCAGTCAAAATATCCAAGCGCAAGGGAAGAACAATGATATTTAAGACATATGAGGGCCTGGGGATAGAACTCAATGCAAATGAGGAAAAAAAGTGAAGCATGCATCTCCAGTTAAAAGGTTTATACAAGAAAGGAGATGCAATTGTAGCACGCCCGTGGCTCCGCAGGGGTTCACAGACAGACAAACGTAGACAGGCTTCCTGACCCATCTGGACGTGGTGACACAACGTCAGTGTGAGGATGTGATGGACAGAGGAGGAGAGGGAACTGCTTGCAGGAGCTCATTCCTCACAACAGAAAGAAAAGGACCACGCCTAAGATTAATAACTACTGACTCAAGATTACAAACACGCGGACGAGGTAGAAACAGAGAACCTCCACAAGGGCTGGAAGTGGTTGGCTCTGGAGAGTGGGGTTGAAGGACGAGGATTCCCTGGGTTTTGTTATACATTTTTACTCCGGTTTGAATTTGTTTAAACATGCATGTATTATTTGGGTAAAATTAAGTATTTACAATAGATATCAAGGCCTACCTATGAAAGGAAAAAATCAGAGAGACAGAAAGAGAGTGAGAGAGAGAAAAAGAGAGAAGAGATAGACAGAAAGACTGAGAAGAGAAAAACATCACGTGGCTGATGATGTGTGTGAGCAAGGACGTTGTTGAGAGAGGGTCTGTCAGGGGACAGTCTCAGGAGCGTGGGCCCAGACACCTCACAGGATCTCCCAGATTGAAAAGTCCAGCTCCAGTCCCAGGACTGGTTGATTCTGAGAGATGAGGAAGGTGAAACCAACAATTTCTTCAAACTTTGGATCCTGGACTCCCAAGAAAACACTGATATCTGTATTGTTTTTCTATTTTTTTTCCCTAGAAATAATACCTCTCATGAGCTACCAGTAAAAATAAAAATGATTATAATCATAAAGTAGCATTTATGGAGTGCCTATTGTACGCCAGGTAATGATCTAAGCACTCTGCATGTATCCATCCGTTCAATCATGCTAGCAGACGCATGAGCTAGGTCCTACTGTCATCCCTGGTGTAGGAAGCTGTCTGTGACCTGCTCTGGCCCCCTTCACTGCTGGGCGACAAGGCTGCTAATGCCTCTGGGATGTACCCTTCTCCTCAACTGTCCTTGACCAAATGGGAGCCACTTTTCCTGAGAGGTTATTCCTATCCACCTCTGCCTCCCAAAGAGGCAATGTGCAGCCTGCAACCAGCCAGCACAGGGGTGCAAAGGCCAATTCCTTGCCTCAAGTTGAGACCAACTTTGTACTGCAGCTCATTCTTCAGAGCTCCCTGTGGAGCCAGACAGAAGGTATGTAGACTCCAGCTGAGACCACATCCCTGACCACACCTGTTTTTCTCCCCCCCCCCCCCCCCCGCCGCCGTCCCTTTTTCCTGAGAGCATTCCCTCCGTAAACCAAATGCATCTGAATCCTTGTCCCAGGTTCTACTCCTAGAGAATCAGGCTTGGAAGGGAGTTTATAGGAGAGGAAACAGACACAGAAAGGTTCTGGAACTTGTGCAAGGACCACACTGTGAAGTGGCAGAGCCTGAATTAAACCCAGGCTGTCGAAGTAGGAGCCCTGGGAGCCTAGTGAGAATGAGGCCACCCTGCAGAGAGCAGTGATGAGAAGGGTGCTAAGGCAGTTCAAGTCCGGGTTCCGCCATCCCTGAGGCCCTGCTGCCCTCCACCCTTCAGGTGGGTGAGCTACATGAGGCCAAAAACTCCTTTGACTACATTTGGTCCAACTGAGTTTCTGTCACTTGCCACAAAGAATCCTAAGATGGCATCCTTGACATAAACAAGGAAGTTCGAGCCAAATCGTTATCTTGCTTTAGAGACAAATTAATGAGCTTATTCTTGGACACATGTAGGCAGAGATGCTCAAGGAATGAAGGAATTTGAGCCACAGTCCTTTGCTAAGAGAGAAAAATCAATGATGTGAAAAAGTGAAATAAATCTTGGGCTGGGTACCACCGCCTCACACTGAAATAAGCGTATGGAGGGGGTATTCCCAGGATTGTTCAGGCACTGACATTAAGGAAGGTTGTCAGATTCCATAAATAAAAACAGAGGAGACCTGGTTAAATCTGAATTTCCCTATAGACAGTGAACAACGTTTTAGTATGAGTACATCCCATGCCATATTTGGGACAAACTACACTAAAACTTTTTCATTGTTTACCTGAATTCCAAATTTAACTGGGTATCCTATATTTTTTCTAGCAACTCTGTTAGGCACTTTTGTAAGCAAAATAGTTGAATTTCTGAAGCTGTTAGATACCATTCTTCTTTTCACCTTTTTCTAAACAACTGCTTTTCTAAAATATTGAGTAGACACAAGGCGAATATAAACTATATCTACGTATAAATAACAATGGGACAAACACCCTTGTGCCACCACCTGCCAGATTGAGAAAAAGAGTGTTCCCTGTAATGTCTGAAGTCCCCAGCTGCCTTCTCCATCTCATTCCTGGCTCCTCCCACAGAATCAAGCACCGCCGTAAATTACCTGCCTGGCAGTCCACTGCATTTTTCTTTTAACCGCCATTTATCACTTGTACGGAATACTACGCAAAACACACGTACGGTACAAGAAATTATACAGAGAAACCTGTGTAACCACACCCCAGAGCAAGAATGTGATCACTGACAGGCCCCAGAAGTGCTCCCTGGAGTCCTGCCCCATCATCCTCAGCTCACTCCTCCTACAGAAAACCACTGTCTAGACTTCTCATGAAAATCGTTGACTCACTTTTCTTCATAGTCTTACCATCTTCGTAAACAATATCATTTAATTTTGCCTGTTCTTGCAACTCATGTAAAGGGAACCATTTATTTAAAGTATGTATTCGATATTAGTGTGCTGGGGCTGCCGTAACGGTAAAGCTCAGACCTGGGGGGGCTTAAATGGCAGAAACTTATTTTCTCAGAGTCCTGGAGGCTGAAGTCCAAGATCAAGGTGTCAGCAAGGTCGGTTCCTCTTGTGGTTGCAGATGCCCGCCTTCTGGCTGGGTCCTCACGTAGCCTTTGCTCATGTGCTCCTGGTGTCTTCCTCTTCCCGTAGGACTCCACCCTTAGAACCTCACCTAGACTTAATTTCCTCTTTAAAGGCCCGATTTCCAAATACGGTCACATTGGGGATTAGCGCTTCAGCAAATGAATTGGGGAGGTGAAGGGGGGACACAATTCAGTACATAACATGTTCTTTGTGACGTTCCCCCACCTCAGAAATGTGTTTGTGGAGTTCGTCCACCTCATTGGAAACAGTCTCAGCTTGTTCATTCTCAGTGCTGCGCAGAACTCCATCACACATCTCTGAACGAGTGTGCTCTGTCCGCTTATGGTTGGTGACATTTGACTTAGTTCCAAGCTTTGCTTTTATGAAAAATCGTGCTTTGTACATTTTTTTCAACGGGCATCTTCAAGCACAAGTGCAATAGTTTTTCTAGATGTATATTTAGGAGTGAAGCTTTGAGTCAAAAGTATGGCTATCTGTAAATGTGCTGGGGAACGCCAACGTTTTCCCAAATAGGTTTAGTTGACATTCCCAGCAGCACTGCAGGACAGCTCCTTTTGCCCCACATCCACACTAACAGTACTGTCTCTGACTTTTTTTTTTTTGGCCAAATTGTTCAATGAGTGATGGTATCTCATTTTGGTTTTAATTTGCATTTCTCTGATTAATTATAAGGTCAAGCCTGTTTTAGTATGTTTGCTGGCCATTTGGGTATGCGTGGTGGAAAGCCCCTTCAGAATTCTGTCTGCCTCCTGGTTCACTTGTTTGTTTTTTTCTTATTGATTTATATGTTCTGGGTGCTGGTCTTTTGTTGATTAGCCATGTTGCAAATATCTTCCGTTGGAGACTGACTTAGCTGTTCACTTTCTTAATGGTGTCTTCTGATGAACAAAAGTTCATACTTTCTTTTTTTCCCTATTTTTTAATTTTTTGTATTTCAGTAACATTGGATTATAACATTATAAAACTTTCAGATGTACATCATAACATATTTCAAATTCTGTGTAGACTACATCATGTTCACCACCCAAAGACTAATTAGAATCCATCACCACACACATGTGCCTAATCACCCCTTTCACCCTCCCTCCATCCTCCTCCACCCTACCCCTCTGGTACCCACCAGTCCAATCTCTGTCTCTGTGTTTATTTGTTGTAGTTTTTATCTCCTACTTATGAGTGAGATCATGTGGTATTTGACTCTCTCCCTCTGACTTATTTCACTTACCATGATACCCTCAAGGTTCCTCCATGTTGTCACAAGTGGCCGGATTTCATCATTTCTTGTGACTGAGCAGTGTTTTATTGTGTATATATACCACATCTTTATCCATTCGCCCCTTGATGGGCACCTAGGTTGCTTCCAAGTCGGCTATTGTGAATAACGCCGCAACATAGGGGTGCATGTATCTTTATACATTTATACATTTATACATTTATACATTTGTGTTTTCACGTTCTTTGGATACATACCCAGCAGAGGAATAGCTGGATCATATGGTAGTTCTATTCTTAATTTTCTGAGGAACCTCCATACTGTTTTCCATAGTGGCTGCACCAGTTTTCACTCCCACCAGCAATGTATGAGGGTTCCCTTCTCTCCACATCCTCTCCAACACTTGTTTCCTGTCTTGTTAATTATAGCCACTCTGACTAGAGTGAGGCGATATCTCATTGTAGTTTTGATTTGCATTTCCCTGATAGTTAATGATGTTAAACATGTTTTCATGTGCCTGTTGGCCATCCATGTATCTTCTTTAGAGAAATCTCTGTTCAGATCTTTTGCCCACTTTTTAATTGGGTTGTTGGTTTTTTGTTGTTGAGACGTATGAGTCCTTTGTATACTTTGGATATTAACCCCTTATCTGATATGTGGTTTGCAAATATCTTCTCCCAATTGTTAAGTTGTATTTTCATTTTGTTGATGGTTTCCTTTGCTGTACAGAAGCTTTTTAGTTTGATGTAGTCCCATTTATTTATTTTTTCTTTTGTTTCCCTTGCCCAGTCTGACATGGTACTTGAAAACATGCTGCTAAGACTAATGCCAAAGAGCATGCTGCCTATGTTTTCTTCTAGAAGTTTCATGGTTTCAGGTCTTAAAAGTTCATACTTTTAATATTATCAAATCTATGTATACTTTCTTCTTTTTTTTAGGAAGATTGGTCCTCAACTAACATCTGCTGCCAATGCTCCTCTTCTTGGTGAAGAAGATTGGCCCTGAGCTAACATCCGTGCCCATCTTTCTCTACTTTATATGTGGGATGGCTGCCACAGCATGGCTTGGCAAGCAGTGCTAGGTCCACGCCCAGGATCTGGACCAGTGAACCCCAGGCTGCCGGAGCAAAGCGCACGAACTTAACCACTACACCACTGGGCCGGCCCCTATACTTTCTTTTATAGTTAGTATTTTTCCTGCTTAAAAGATCCTCTCTCACTATGAGGTCATAAAGATGTCTCTTATATTATCTGCTAAAAATTTTATTATTTTTCCTTTTAGGTCGTTAACGACTTGAAAATGAGGTTTGTGTTTGATGATGTAAGATAGAACTCATATTTCTTTTTTTCCCTTTTCTTTTCTTTTTCTCCAGATGGGTACCCCATTGTCCCAGAGCCACTAGTTGAAAAGTCAAGGCTTTTCTGCATTTATTTACAATACCCTTTATGCCTTATATCAAATGTCCATATAGGCACAGGTCTGTTCATTAGCTCTGTTCTCTTTCTTTGCTCTATATCTCCAACCCAAAGCTCATAGGACACTCTCTCAGTTACCACAAGTTTTGAACAAATTCCTCACCATGTTTTCTTTGAGTGTGTTTTATCTCTTCCAAGGCTTTGAGCCAAGACACATTATACATGGAAGCTCTGAAGCTGCTCAAAAAAGCAGAGAAAAATAGTGATGAGATTTTTATTGTGACTTTACTAAATATATGGATCAATTATGAGAAAATTAAAATATTTTAATAATGAGTCCTCTAATAAAACAAATGTTTAGATGTTTCCTTCCATATGGGTTTTCTTTGATGTTTCTTGGTAAAATTTCATTATTTTCTACATTGATTATACTTGCACAAATTTCGTATAAAAGTACTTTATATTTTTGTGCTCTTTTAACTGACATGTTTTTATTGCATTTTTAATTTGCTGTTGTTGATATATAGAAAAGCAATTCCGTTTAGTGTCCATTGACTTAACTAAACTTTTCATTAATTCTAATAATTTATTTATAGAGGCTTTGAATATTCTATTTACATACTCATATAAAATAGAAAATGGAAAATTATGACACTGTCATTTCTTCCTTTCCAATTCTTGTGTCTTTTATTTCTCTGGCCTTGCTCCAGGCCAGATACACTACTGATAGAAGTGGTAATGTAGGCGTCCCTGCCTGGTTCAGAATCTGAAAAGGAGATTTTCAATTACGTCACTAAGCATTACATTTGCTGAAGGCTATTTTTTGATGCCTCTCACGAAGTAACAGAAGTTCCACTTATTTCCAGTTGGCTAAGAGATGCTTGCAAAGCTATGTGAATGGATATAAATACAAACGAATACTAACATTTTATCATATTTTTTCTATATCTATTAAGACAATCATATGTTTCCCTATTCTGGTAATGTAAATTATGTTTATATGTAATATAAATTATAGTAACTATTTTTATCAATTCTTGTACTCTTATGTCAATGAAAATAATCCATAACCAATCTACAAATGAAAATTTGGGTGAGTTTATTCTGAGCTAAAATCTGAGGACCATGGCCTGGGAGAGTCCTTCCACAAAGGAACAGAGCACTCCAAAGAAGTGGGGGTATACAGGGTGGTTATATACCCTCAAAGAGGATGTTTCACATATAATTGAAATGTCCTTCTTACAATAGTCACAAGATTGCCCTGTCGGCACAGCAGGTAGTGGGTCTGCTATCTCAGCGGGAGTAGCAGGAAGCAAGTCTATTGTTTGGAGCTGGGTGGTCACAGGTGAGCGCTGCCATCAGTTCCTAGCCTACGGAAAGATGCTTAATCTTTAAGGAAATGCCAAATTTGGGAGGGGGAGGGAAGTTGCACCTTTATCTCAAGGGCCTTTGTTCTTGCCATAGGAAATGTCTAAGCAGATATACAATGCACGCTCAATAGCCACGGTGAGGCCCTTTTGGAAAAACAAGGTCAGGCCGAATTAGGTTTATACCAAATAGTTTCCTCATATACTCCAATATATCCTATTGCTTGCCATGTCTATTTGTCACTTGAAATAAACCCAACTTTATCGTGATATATTATCTCACTTAAGATATTTTGGATATGATTGGCTATTTTTTTTTTTTACTTTTTAATCTATGTTAACAAATTAGATTGGCTTGTAATTTTTCATTACACTCTCTGTGCCAGTTTTTGTTAACAAGCTCAAGTTTCCTTAGCCTCAGAGGTAGATTTACCACGATGCTGATGAAGTTTGAGTTTTGGGATTCTGACTTGCATCGAGCTCAATCAAGTATCCACTACATATTTCCATACTCATAATTTTATTTTATTTTCTCATTAAAAAAGCCTCCAAAATTTTGTCTACTTGAGATTCCACAAAACATGGATCATTTCCCTGGCCACTCTCATAAAATAAATAATGGAGGATATCTTCATGTTCCACTCTCAGGAAAAGTTTGTCTATTAGTGTAAATGTTTGTTATTTGAATATTTGATACAACATTCTCGTGTAGCCATTTCTGCTACAATGTTCTGTTTGGGAAAACTTTTTTATTACTGTTTCAATCTCTTTAGTGGTTATAGGACTATTCAAGTTTTCTATTTCCTCTTTAGTTAGTTTAGGCAAGTTATATATTTTTAAGATTTTTTTCATTTTAAAAATAAGTGTTCGAGGGGCCAGCCTGGTGGCATAATTGTTAAGTTTGCAAGCTCTACTTCGACGGCCCAGGGTTTGCAGGTTCACAGGTTCAGGTACCAGGTAGAGATCTAGCACCACTCGTCAAGCCACTCTGTGGCAGCATCCTACACAAAATAGAGGAAGGTTGAGCTAACATCTGTGCCAATCTTCCTCACAAAAAACAAATAAATCAGTGTTTGAATTTATTGTCAAGAAGTAGTTCATAGTATCACCTTATGGTTTTACTATCTTTTTAATGTGTACAGCACCTGTGGCCATATTCCCCCACTGCATTCCTGAGAGTTGTATCTGGCCTTTATTTTTTTTTTTTTTGCCTTGGTTAATTTCACCATTATTTTATCAATTTTATAACTGTTTTTATACACTCTGTTATAAGTTTATATTTCACTAATTTCTTCTCTTATATTTATAATTTTTATCTTATTTCATTGGAATTATTTAGTAGTCTTCATACAACTCCTGAGATGATGTTAGCTCTTTAATTTTCACCATTTCTTCCTTAATGTAATAAGGTTATACATTTACCTTTAAGTTTTTGTTTACTTGCAACCCACAAGTTTTGCTATGTAGTATTTTCATTATCATTAAGTTCAGAGTATTCTATTTTCTATTAGGCATTAAGACGTTTTCCTTTACCCATGAATTCTTTGGTGATGTATTTCATAACTTCCAAACTTGCCTGAATCTTCCACTTATCTTTGGTGGTTTCCGCATAATTGCATTATATTCAGAGAACATACACTGTGTAATTTCAGTCCTCCGAAATGTGTTAAAATTAGCTTAATGGCCTGGCCTATGATCAATTTTTTATCAATGTCTCATATGTAATCTACAGTGAAAAGATGCAGGGTTACATATATGATGACTGAGTCTATTTTTGTTCATCCCGTTGTCCAGCGCTTCTGTATCATTTTATTTGCGTTTGTTACTGAGAGACACGTGTTAAAAGCCATCCACTGTAATTATCTATTTCTTTGGTCAATTTTTGCCTTGTAGATTTCAGCAAGTGCAAATTATTAGGCACATACAAATTCTGGGTGTTTTTTGGGGGGAGGGGTTGGTGTATTAAACATTTTATCATTATAATATAACCTCTATATCTATTATTGCTTTTGTTTTAAAATTTATTCTATCTCATATAAATATTGCCACATAATCTTTCTTTGGTTAGATTTCATGAAATATCATTTTCAATCCTTTAAATTGAATCTTTTGGAATGCTTCTCTATTCTATGTTAGATTTATTTTTTTCATTCAGTCTAAAGTCATCATGGCTCAGCTGGGACAATTAGTCCACTTATAGTTAATGGAATTGCTGCTATGTTTTGATTTATGTTTATTATTTAACTTTATGTTTTCTACTTGCCCCTAATTTTTACATTTCTTCTTTCTCCTTTTTTTAAGTTGACCATTTATTCATTCTATTTTTTTCTCTATTTCTTTGGCACTACACTCTCTCTATTCATTTAGTGATATTCTAGGAATTACACCATGCATCATCCATTTATTCAAGTCTAAAATTAACCAAAACATTTACCTCCTAGATTATATACAGACTTTAAAACAGTTAAATTTGTTGCGCTCCATCCTAACAGGAATGTTATTTTTGACCATGTAACTTATTTCTATATGTTTAACCCTGGAAGAAACCATAATTATTGTTTTATATACTCCGTGTTCATTTAGATTGACCTACACTTTTGCCACTTTCTGCTCTTTACCCTTTCTTTTGTCTTACACATCCATCTGGAATACCTTTCTTTCTGCTTAAAGTATATCTGCTAGAATTTCCCTTAATTAAAGTGTCTTGAACTCAAAATCTTTCAGCATTTGTTTTTCTGAAAACAAACTTATTTTGTCTTATTGTCTTAAGATATTTTGCTGGATCACAGTTATACACTGGCAGTATTTGTTTTCTTGGAGAACTTTGAAGATATTCCTTTGTCTTTCTCCTAATATCATTACTGTTGATATAACAGAAAGAATTCCGTCATTCCTTTGGATAAATAATTTGAACCTGAAATCCAGGGAATGTGATTTTTATACTATCCTTTCACAAGGGCGTTCATCCTGCAAGCTCGCAGCATAATGTGAGGCAAACAGCTTTAACTCTGACTCTGCAGGCACCTTCCTCCGATCTCAGATCCCTGTGTTTACATTAAGACTTAGCATCACCTGTGGGCTGGAACCTCTCTCTGTTAACTACTCTGTGCCACTGGCCCACCTACTTACTGAGGTAACTTTTCATTACCAGCTTTAGTTCTGGAATCTTCAGTTTCCTTTCTTTCTTGGGAGCTTGGCTATGGATTGATTGATTGATTGACTAATTAATTGATTTTAAGATTGGCCCTGAGCTAACATCTGTTGCCAGTATTTTGTTTTCCCTTCTTCTCCCCAAAGCCCCCCAGTACATAGTTGTATATTCTAGTTGTATGTCCTTCTGGTTCTGCTGTGTGGGATGCCGCCTCAGCATGGCTTGATGAGTGGTGCCATGTCTATGCCCAGGATCTGAACCGGCAAAACCCTGGGCCGCCCAAGCAAGGTGTGCAAACTTAACCACTCAGCCATGGGGCCAGCCCCTTGACTGTCTATTTAATTTTTGTTCTTCTTGTATTTTTACTTAGCATATCTAGGTATTTGTAAAAGAAATATCCTATGTTAATTTTGCCAAACATGTTGCTGGAACCAGAAGTCCCAAAACCAGCAATGTTTGTCTGACTTGTATTTAAATTTCCCCACAGCATGGCAAAATATGAAAAGCTTCCCAATTAATTCAGTGACACTTATATAAGCCTGATGTATTTTTAAAAAATTGTACTCACAAAAAAGGGAGAAACTACCAGCCAATTTTCCTTATAAATAGAGATTTTTTTAAAAATTAGAAAATTTAATCCAGTAGCATATTCCATGAATAATACATCATCATCAAGTAAAATTTATTCCAAGAATACAAAAATAGTTTAATACTAGGGAACACATTAATAGTATTCAACACATTTCAAAGAAAAATGACTTCAAAAGTAACTATAGGACAATATTAATTTTAAAAATCAGGATATTAACATTCTATGGAGAATAATTCCATTTGTACGTGAAAAATATGTCTATCTCTATATGGCCAAAAAAAGGCCAGGATAAATAAACTCTGAAATACTTACAGTGCTTCCCTCTATGGTGAGATGACGAGTGACTTCTGTTTTCCTCATTATACTTTCATATGTTTCCCAAATCTCTCCAGTCAGATCAGTAATACCTATCAGGAAGCACTGATGGAATAAGAAAGTTTTCCTCTCTGCTGTGAACCAGGCAAACCTGACACCTCACTCTGGCAGTCAGAGGCCCCTCAAGACTGCATCTCTCTTCTAAGAGAGTTCCCCTAACAATTTTCAATAAAGGACCTTTAAAAACAAGCATTGCCAGGGGCTGGCCCCGTGGCCGAGTGGTTAAGTCCGCGCGCTCCACTGCAGGCGACCCAGTGTTTTGTTGGTTCGAATCCTGGGCGTGGACATGGCACTGCTCATCAGACCACGCTGAGGCGGCGTCCCACATGCCACAACTAGAGGGACCCACAACGAAGAATATACAACTACGTACTGGGGGGCTTTGGGGAGAAAAAGGAAAAAATAAAATCTTTAAAAAAAAAAAAAAAACAAGCATTGCCAGGGTGGACCCGGTGGCAGAGTGGTTAAGTTCGTGCACGCCGCTTTGGTGGCCTGGGTTTGTGAGTTCAGATCCTAGGCACGGACCTTCGTCAGTCATCAGCCACGCTGTGGAGCCACCCACATACAAAATAGAGGAAAACTGGCACCGATGCTAGCTCAGGGTGAATCTTCCTCAGTAAACAAACAAACAAACAAACAAACAAAAACCTGGTATTGTCACACCCAGACATCAAGATCTTTCTCAAAGCCATTTCATTGCTCCTGTGTTCTTATTGCCATCCTTCACAATATCTGTCACATCAAGGCTCTCATTTAAATACCAGTTCCATTCTATTCCCTCTACCAAGACATCCCATCTGATACAACACAGAGCTCTTTATCGTTTATCCTTGGTCTCTACAGCCCTGCAGTCTCACCACACAATTCAGTATTGAATTCAGGAATAATTTATCATTTTTCGTAGTTAATATTTGCACGTTAATCCAAAACCAGTTTGTGAATATCAAAAGCGTGAACTTTTTTATGGCTTTCACGTACTTTATGTTTTTCATTTATTTTATATCTCAGTTATTAGCACATTCCATAATTCAACATACAAAAGCGATAAAACAGGTGGTGAACCTGGCTCACTGGCTGTTAGTAAGAAAACAGAACTCTTGAGGAAGAAATACAAGAAAGTTCCAACACATCATTGACTCTCCACTACGGCAGGACAAACAGCAAAAATAAGACGTGAAAGAGAAATACACCCCAAAACTGTGTGCGCCTTCACAAAATTAAGCAGATGCTTTTTTAAAAAAATCAAAATGTAAATAAAACATTATCAACTTTTCATTTGGCGTTCTAGGGGAGCCTGGGAGGAAGGTCATAAGAGACAAACCATAGTCCACTGGTGAGGAAAGTTTGATGAACAAAGGCAGGGACCTATGGCAGAAACCAGAGGGGAAAGGCTGTGGTGTTGTTTATAGAGCAGGTGATGAATAAAAATATTTAAGCAAGTGTACAAGTCAAGATCCCCAGTCCGTTCTTCAGAGGAATAGTACAGCAAAAATGGTTGGATTTGAGTTTTCTTCCACTACGTTATCTGATTATGAGCGTCAATGATTGTATTCATTCTGTACATTTGGGCCCCCTAACTTGCACCCTGAGAAAAGATTGGACATTTTCTATGAGCCTGAAGTTGAACAAATAAGATGTTGGCGCTCCTGCTTTTAGGCTTGGCTCCTGTTAGCATACCTGTCACCTCTTGATTGTGTTACCCCCACTAACCACCCCCAACGTCACCAAATTCTGCACGGCTCCCAACACCCACTCTCCAGCTCTAACCCACGGTCTAACAAGATGGAACTCTTGTCTAAAATTCCCCATCGTTTTTCTCTTTCTCTCATTGCCTGCCTTCCATTAAATCACGAGGAACAGGATAGGACAAAATAAAAAGTACAGCATGAAAATCAAGGAGCTGAAAGCCAACTCTCTGATATATAGACAAAACGTGATTTTCTAAGCAAAAACTAAATATATAATCATTAAAATTGTGTTCTGTGCCATGAATTTCTTTTTTGTATGTAATTTTTTTCAAGTTTGCTAAAAGTCAGTGGGAACCTCCAGACAATGGAATAGTACGGAGCACTAAAAGCCATGAAAAGACATGGATGAAACTTAAATGCATATCATTAAGAGAAGGAAGCCAATCAGAGAAGGCCACGTACTGTTTGATTCCAACTAGATGGCATTCTGGAAAAGGCACACCTGTAGAGACAGTAAAAAGATAGCGCTTGCCCAAGATTTTGGGAGTGATGCATAGGCGGAGTACAGGGTGTTTTTACGATAGTGAAAATACTCTGTTTGACACCATAATGGTGGATGCATGTCGTTAGACATTTGTCCAAATTCATGGAATGCACAACATTACGAGTGAACCCTGATGTAACCTATGGACTCTGGGAGATAGTGATGTGTTGATCCAGGTTCCTCAATGATAACAGAAAAAAAAAACCTCTGCCAGGAGATGGGGATAAGGGGGAGGCTGTGAGTGTGTGGGAGCAGAGGAGGATGTGGGAAATCTCTGTGTCTTCTGCTCGATTTTGATGTGAACCTCACTCCTCTAAAAAATAGTCTTTTTAAAAAGTCAGTGGTAGAATCTTTGCAGTATGATTGGAGGAAACGTGTGTGGCTCTTCCTTTGCAGTTAAATACTCTGGCCTAAAGCACCAGAACTGGTTCTAGACGCCTCCCCTAATGTCCAGACCGTGGCACCCATAACACAGTGGATGGTACCTCCTCCAACAGTGAAAGGATGTCCCATATTACTGACAGATAACATTCGAAAAGTAGGAAGGAAACAGGACTCTCTCATCAGCCCCTAAGACAATTCAGGTTGAAAATGTCAATAATTTTCTGTTTCAATCAAGTCTCCCTGCTTTGGGCTACTTGTCCTCATCATCGCTCAGGAACATAGTCACGTCCCCTCAACTTGGCCCTCTGAGTAACACCTCATGATTTTTGCCAGATTCATACAACCTTGAACCATTATTTACTTAATCTTTTCTTCATATTTTTTGTGTTTTATTTAAAGATGATTTCAGCTGAGTCTCCGTATTCACTGCGGTATCGCCATATGCCAGTATCTCTTGCCATAAATAAAAGGCAGCTATAAATAAAACACAACCAATAACCCCAAAAGCACCTGAAGTCACATGTTGTGTGTGTCACCTTCTGGGAAATGCTTCCGAGAACACAGTTTCCACGATCACAGGAGGATGGCTAACGTAATCAGCGAAAGAGACAAATTAATGTTTGTGTCATAAAACTTCCATTTCCTCTCCACATTCTTCTTTTTCCAGAGTTCTTTCCTTGGAGGAGATTAAGTGAGATGATACTTATGCACAAAATTCATAAATTGCAAGGGCCATACAGTTTTGAATATTAGCATTCTTTTCTGATGGCAATAGGAAAAGTGTCATTAAATATCAAAGACATTTTTTTCTATCTTTAAAATTCAGTCATATAATAAGTGTATATACCATTTTTAGCATAGTGTTAGTTGATGTAAACATTTTCAAATAGTAATATCATACACATATAAAAAGTGTTTTAATACATTTAAATGCCAGGTTCTTCATATTCTGATCAAATTGAGTATTTGGTTTATTTCCTTCCCCCCCTTCCCTTTCTTCCTTCTTTTCTAATAAAGGCCTAATTATCACTATTTTACAAATTGAGTAACTGAGGCAGAAAGCTTAAATGACTGATTTGCAATTTACCATGATCGCATTCACAAATATCCCATGAAATGTAGGCTCAGGACGGGACCATTGGTCGAGAAGACATGGGGTTACCTAGACCGTAAATGAGAAAAGGGCTCAAAATTCTATTTAATTATAGGGAGGAATAAATCCTTATTCCCTGTGGAAGCCCTATCTCCTGAAAGTTATCCAAATGGACTAATATTGTTTAACTAGTTATATGTGTCCTAAACGAAATGGAAACATGCAGGCATAGAACGTTACAGGAGACAATGTTTGAATAACTTATTTCACATAAAAGCAGCATTATGATTGGTCTAAATGTCTAGTCCTCATTTTGCCACCTGACAGTGCATTAGTAATAATTTAATAATCCTTCCCACGGCACTGTTTGGAGTTAGGGAGCATGAGCGTGTGGATTTTTTCTTCCATTTTTTAGCTATAGGCCCTGGGACAATAAGTCGACTCTGCATGATAATTTATCCATATTCGAATTGGGGATGTGAAATCCACATTAATGGCTTCGCAGTGTTGGTTGCGAGAATGGTGTCTATAAAGGAACTTTCTAAGCTCACAGTGCCACTTTGCGGGATTTAGTAGATTAGAAATAGTCCTGAGATGGTGGTAGTCGAGAGGAGATGTGGTGTGTGTAAATTTAATGGAGTACTTCAGGATCTCCTGCTAAAAGTAAGGCAGGTGACAGGCAGGACAGATTGCAGAGCTAAGGAAGACAGCAGACTTCTGCTCCCAGCTATGACAAGGAGGTTGTTTAAGAGCAACCCTTCCAAGAATAACTCTAAAAGCTGAACAAAGCACCAAAAGAGAGCCGTGTGAAGGCATTCGAGAGCAACCAGGCAGCCAGAAGCTGAGGATCCGAGATTCCAGAAAGAAGGAAGAGTGTTGAGGGAAGCTCAGTTCTACCCACGGCTTCTTTCTTGTCTTTGCTGCCTGTCGGCTCCACAAGGGCCCAAGGGACAAGCAGAAACTGGCAGCTCCAAATGCTCAGCATCTCACAGCCACTTGCAGCTCATACACAGGTGACCACCTGGATTCCTGAGGGCATCCCACGCGATGCCAGAGAAGCCCCTGGCAGAAAATGAGAAGTATATAGTGTCGTGAGTTGAATAGCATCTCCCCAAAATTCACACACATCTGGAACCTCAGGATTTAACCTTATTTGGAAATAGAGTCTTTGCAGATGGAATTAGGTAACATAAGATAAGGTCACAGGTAGGGTGACCTGAGGTAGGGTGGCCCTAAGCCCAAGTGTCCTTATAAGAAGAGGAGAGGATGCAGAGAGACACACAGAGGGAAGAAGACGTGAAGACCGAAGCAGGCACCAGAGTGATGCCTCTACAAGCCGGGAACGCCAAGGGTTGCCAAGAGACATGGAAGTCAGGATGAGGCAGGGAAGGATTCGACCATCCCCTAACGCCTTCAACAGACCTGACCCTGCGGAGACCTTGATTTCAGACTTCCGACCTCCAGAACTGTGAGACCGTGAATTTCTGCTGTTTCAAGCTACCCAGTTTGCAGTAATTTGTTACAGCAGCCCTAGGAAACTAATAGACACGGTGTGGGACCCAAATGGGGTGCTGCAAGTTGGCAGCTTTATGAAACTGCCTGAAGATTGTGCAGAGCAGGTTACAGATGCAACAAGAAGAAAAGCAAGAAGTCTGCGACGGCGCCCCAGACGAGTCAGACGCACTGGCCCAGCCTGTCACTCAGCCAGTTTTGCTCACTCTCTGTTCTCTAACACCAGATGCCTATTTCCACCTCCCAGACTCTGCTTGTGCCATGGGCTCTGTCTGGAGTCATCTTCCCCTTGTCTCCACGATTCCAAATTGGCCATTGGTGACGTTGTGCCACCTCCCCAAACATTGTACAGCTCGTTGACCTCTCCCTCCTCTGAACCTTTATCCCTTGATTTCGCATAGGAAGATGCTGAACCCAGGAGAGGGCCAATGGCTCACCCACGTCCAGCCAGTTAGGAAGAAAAATGGACCAAATCAGAATCTCCTTTTCTCTTGGCTCCATCCATTCCACTTCTGTAAAGCTACCCTGTCACTGTGGCCTTTGTATTTCTGTCCCTTGTGTAGAGAACATCTCTTTTCCTCAGCAAGCTGTTTTCTGGCGAGTGGAACAATAATTGAAGTCCACTTCTTCCTTGATCAGAGGAGGAGAATTAGATCTATTATGCCTGCCACATGTCTTTTGTGATACTAAATTATATTTGATTGCTCGTGATTTCATTTGCGGCAGCAAAACGGATCCTCTGCTGTACATCTGACTTGTCACTAGACTTGTACAATCGTATTGATTTAGACATTGACCCTAATATCTACTAGGACTCTTTCACCCTCATGGTTTGCTTAGATTTATAAATTGATTATTTTGATAGTTTTAGTTGTACTAATAAACTTTTCACATCAAGTGAAAATGGGGTTGCTGTAATCTCATTATTAAGCTCGTGACTGGTAGACTGAATTGAACTGCACGCAGCCTGCAATATCCAATAATAGACGGTTATTGAGAAGCTGGGTGCGTGATTTCTGATTTGTAACAATTTTATAGTCTGTTGTTTGCACAGTTCATACTGTTCCTGACAGTTAAACACAAAGCCATAATTTACAAAGGGAAGATGTAGTTTCTAATCTTTTCAGTTTTGAAAAGGATGGTTGTTGGCATTATATAAACTCAGACACCACAGATTCCCACTGGGGCTAAGTCTGCAGCTTTTACTTAGGTTCAAGGCCCATCAAAGTCAGCGATTGGAGGAAGTCACATGTATCGCCAACCATCATTTCTTTTTTTCCTCCGTCTTTCTCCAAAATTGTTTATTGACTATTTCCTTTGTTTATTACTCATTGACCTCAATCCTTTGAGTCTCAGAGTGAGTGAAGTGCCTTAGGTGAGTTTTTTCTCACCAAAGTCAAATTTGTATTGTCATGCTTTGATATGTATTGACATTGTCTCGTGTGAAAAACGTCTATGAGTTGTATTTTCTTCTATTTCCTTATTCACTTACTGGTAATCTTTGAGTGAGTCTGTCTATCTTTAACTTTGATACTGCTTAAAACTTGTCCTTAATTCACTTAAGTTATTCTTGAAACACTCTGTTCAAAACAACAACAAAATATTTTACTCTACAAAGATTGTTGAACAAATAACCATTTGGTTGAATTCTATGAAACTGCTGATATTTGACTGTTTTTGATCTACAAAACAGTCAGTTCCACATAGTTCACTCTAAGAGTGATCTCTGCCCTGAAGCGTAACGCAGGGTTATGCACACAGAGACCAGTGAGCACGCACCAGCTGCTGGAAGATCTGGAGGAGGCTCCAAAGATGATATGATGTTCAAGTTCATTTCAAAGGCTGAGTTCCCAAGAGAAGAGGAGTGTGTACTCCACGCATGAGGACAGATCCCCTGAATCATGGACCGTAGCTGCTTGAGTCTGATGAGCATTTGGACTGCTAGGGGTTTAGCATGCATGGTAAGAAGTGGGTGGAAGACTTACCCAACCAGCCTGGAAGTTTTTAGGAGCCATGCCATAGGGTTCGGACTTGGTCCTGTAATCAACCAGGTTGAGACAAAGTTGGGCCTAGCTTTTAGAAAGGTAACAGTGAAGGGGATGACAAATGAAATATGGACTTTCCCCTTTTTTGACTTGCAGAAATGGTCTTTTTGGATATCTGTAAGAGTCTGCACACACGTGCAGGCTGCAGTTGCTGGTTTTACTCCAGGCCTGTTCTCCATCCCATTTTAGCAGAGGACGAATGATGGAGAGGGATGCCACCGTCCCCCTTCTTCCACTCAGGAGTGGAATCCCACTTGGCAGTCGTGGTCATCAGCCTGTTGAAGACCTGGGGCAACACGGGGCGCTGGGCCAGGGTGAAGCACAGAGCACTCCTAGTCAGGGAAGTCCAGACATCAGAGAGAAACTCGCCGGGCAACCAAGCTCTCGCGGTTTGAGGAGGCAGCTCAGCCTGCAAGAGGCTGACAATTTCTCTGTGTGAGAGCTTCACCCCACTTCGACATCGTCTTGTCACTGAGATCTCAGCTTAACTGCTCCCTCGTGGTCCACTGCTATCACATCACCATAGTGAAAATCTCTGTGTAAATCCAACTCTCTACTGTTCTACTTATTTGATGTACAGGTTGAGTGTTGTCCATCTTCCCCCACAGAAATGGAAGCTCCATGAAAGTGGGACGTTGTCTGCCTTGTTTTGAGTATGTCCGAAGCTCCCAGAATGGTGCTTGGCATGTAGTTGCTATGGCAACATCCCCAAACTGAGAGGCTTGTCTTCTGCTGTTCTCCTGAGGCCGCTGAAGGGATTGACTGAAGGCTTGCTAACTGGGTCAGAGTCTTCCTTCCCAGCCACACCTTCAGCAGCCTGCAGGATGCAGTGTCTGTGCTGACAAACCACACAGGTTCTTTACTCCCCTCTAATTATCTCCGTTTCCTCTTGTTACCACCCAAAATTGCTGTACCACGAGCATCAGACATTTCAGTCTCTGAGCACAACTTCCCTTCAGGCTCACACATCTTTGCAGTCCAGGTGCTCGTCTCTCTGCCTCTTCACTTTCCCATTTTTCCAGCTCGTATTCCCTTGTCAATAAGTTCAGGCATTCTCTTCCCAAAGCCCAGACTCCTGGCTCCAGTTTCCATCCACCACACCTGCCTAGAAAACAAGGGGGAATGACTCAAAGTTCCCACCTCATCTGAACCTGAAGATACCAAATGAGGCCGAAGCACATTATACAACCAGGTGTGTCGGCACCACTGGAAATTCACCATCGCGATCTCAATTGGACAGCACAAGTTGGCCATGTTTCTTTCGTCACCATCACTGTCCCGCACTGGACCAAACCTCCTCACCTACATCTGCGGCAGTGCAGCTGCTTCCTGCCTAAATTCATTCCTGTCTCCTCCAATCAATTTCGCGGACTGCAGTTATTTTTTTGAAATACAAATGTGACTTGCTTAAAACTCTTCAGGGGCTTCCCGATGTAATGAAAATGTGACATCCTTGGTCTGGCTTACAAGTTCTTACACAATCTCGCCCCTGACTCTTCCATGTACCATTCTCCCCTCAGCTCTCTCTCAGCCAGCTCCCCCAACTTTGCCCAGCTAACCCCTTCTCACCCTCAGATCTCCACTTAGAAGTCCCTTCCTGGAGAGGGCTTTCTCTGACCCCTCAGGCTGGTTTAGAGACCTCAGCGATGAGGCTCCCACTGCGTCATTTACTCTTGGCTACGTTTGTCATAATTTTCATTGCGTGTTTGGTCTCTAACCTTTCTGCTGTGCTCTAAGCCTTCCAGCTCCCTGCCTGGGCTCCTCTCTGGTCTCTCCCCAGGGCCTAGCTTGGTAGCAGAGTACAGATGGAAGTGAGCTGATGGAGCCGAAGATTACTGTTGGGGCCAGCACGATCTCAAGGTCTGGTTTCCAAAACTATGTGACGACCTTCAAGAATCCTTTGACAGCACTGTCCTCGGTGCCTGCTAGTTCTGTGTTGGCACAGGGACACGCTTCCTCCTTGTGCAAGAACTTGGGGTGTGGAATGGAAAACATAAAGACCAGAGGGTGTTAAGAGTGTGGAATGCTCCAGGTGACCCTTTGTCATGTTTCTCTCCCATCTATGCCCATCTGACGACCACAATTCATGAGGATTACATTGGTACCGAACCATTATTCCTGAGGGTTTGACGGTAACAACGAAATTTAATGGGACACCAGCAGTGAAAAGCAATATGTCATCAAAAGGTTAAAAAGTTAATGTCCTCGTGGGTTTAACCGGGAAGTCTAGCACAGATATGGAGCTTGAGTTATTCACAGGCCTTGTGTCTTTCAATATCCAAGCCCACAGGAGATGTATCCAGGACAATGTCGTCCACGATGCCATAATACATGCCTATGGTTTCCACAGAATTGCTGCCATTTTACCCCACTGCACAAAGTATAAGTGATCTAATTACTGAAGTAGAAGTTCTAAGCTAATCAAGACTCAACTTTTTAGGAAAAGAGAGCAAGTAAGCAGAAGCTATTATTTTGCACTTGTAGTGTGCCACCAACAGGTTTTTCCAAAACTTGATTGACAGTGTGTTCCCGGCACTGGAGTTAAGCAACACAGAAGGACGTAGGTATGGCTGTCAAGACTCACTTATCTGACAAAATGAAGAAGCCTGGAAAGCCAACTGTCAGGCAGAGTATGAGTAGAACGTTTGCCTCTCTGGAGGGATAGACTTGAAGACACAGGTCTTCAGTTCCAAGAATCCAGTGTCCATTGTAGGTGGGACACATGGAAATGAAGAGGGAGGAAGGAAGATGTTCCTGAGTTAGTGAGCGAGAGTTGGGAAAGTAAGAGGTGAATGGGAAAAGGTTTAAAGAGATGTGGCAAAGACATAGGCCATAAGGAACGTGCCTGACTCGTGAGCAGTGGAGACGGAATGAGAGGAAATCCACTGTGGTGAACACAGGGCAGACAGGGAGAGAAGCCAGATCACTGCCTCACACACAAGCTTTGGGAGCTGATTTAAGAGAGAGGAGATGTTCAAGGTGGGTTGATAAATGCTTGTTCCATAGAGGAAGGACGGAAGGAAGGAACGAGACTTGCTAGTGGTGTGCTCCTAACTCGAGGAGTGCCGCGCACCTAGAATGCTGGCATTCTACTGCCTCATTTGATTTTCTTAGAAATAAAAGCACACGGATTTTCTATACAATGCTTTCTCCTTAATAGCTCTTTTTTGAAATTTGTATTTTAAAATGTACATTTAGATAATGGTTGTATATATGTTGAACATCTGAACCAGACTTTGGCCCAGCCCAGCTGTTCACACAAGCTCTCCTCCCGATCAATACCAGTCAAATCCATCTTGCAGAAATCTCCATCCATCGCAGGAATGACCAAAATGATGGGGCCAGCCAAGCTGCAGTCTAGTTTCCTGCCAAGGGACAGAGTCTTGATGTCACTTGTTGTGGCAATTAAACCTGGCATAAACCATATTTTATCATGTTGAATAGCTAAATGCCACTTATTTCAACATAGCTGCCTGAGAATATAAACGTAGAAAGATTAGGCCTTTAGAATAAGTAGGAAAAAAGCACTGGGCCAGTAAAGATTGGTAGTTTAAACGGTCTCAGTCTCACTGGTCAGGGATTAACTCAAGTCTGTGACCCATGGTGCAGAAATCTCCACAAGTGCTTTTAAAGAGAAGGCCATCTCCTACTTATTAGTATTTAATAGCATTGGAAAATAGTGGGTTATTTTGCCCTCCTAGAAGGAATTATATATTTAGTGTTGTAAATATCCATGGGTTTTAAGCTGTTCCTTGCTATATACACAAATGCCTTGGTCATCATTTATTCCTGAGGTTATAAACCATGCATGCGTTTTACTAGTGACATTTAGTTCTTATTATCGCTCGTGTCCAAGTCTGTTGTTTCTGCTCCCTTGGATGATTGCTGTTTTCTCTTGCTATGTCTGCCCTCTAAATCACAGCTTTCTACCATTGCTCTACCTAAAGGAAAGCCTGGCCTCGCTCGGGAACACACTGGAGCATCTGCTGTCTGTAGTCTCAAGTGCCTTTCTCACGGCCCAGTCTAAATGGAAAAGGAGAAGGAGGCTGAGATGGACTGACTGCGTGCCCCCAAAACTCACCGAGTGCAGTCCTAACCCTGCATGGGACTGTATTTGGTGACAGGGCCTATAAGGATGTAATGAAGGTTAAATGAAGGTAATGAGGTCATAAGGGTGAGGCCCTAATCCGACAGGACTGGTGTCCTTAGAAGAAGAAAAACAGACCCCAGGAGTGTGCATGAACAATGCAGAGGCCACCTGAGGACCAGCGAGAAGGCAGCCGCCCGTCTGCAAGCCAGGAAGAGGGCCGTCACTAAAAACTGACCACGCTGCCACCTTGATCTTGGGCTTTCAGCATCCAGAACTCTGAGAACATTAATTTCTGTTGTTTAAGCCCCCAAGTCTGAGGTATTTTGTTTCAGCAGCCCCAGTTGACTGATACAGATGCCAACTTGCCACTCACTCCTCAGGCCAATGCAAGAGGATTCTGCTCCTCTCTCTTCAAAACACCATGGTGTCTGTTAAATGCCCTTCTGGAATCATTAAATCAGAGACCACGGCAAGTGTAGCATCGTGCCTGACCACTATGTGCATTCACATTGTCACCATCCGTCTCCAGAACTTTTCCACCTTCCTAAACTGAAACTGTCCCCATTAAACAATAACTCCCCATTCTCCCCTCCCCGAGCCCCTGGTAACCATGGTAACCACTATCCTACTGTCTGTCTCTGTGAATTTGACCTCTCTACGTGCCTTGTATCAATAGAATTATACAATATTTGGGTTTTTGTGTCTGGTTTTTCTCATTTGTATAATATCCTCAAGGTTCATGCATGTTGTACCATGTATCAGAATTTCTTTCTTTTTTAAAGTTGAATAATGTTCTGTTGTACGCATATACCACATTTTGTTTACCCATTCGGCAAATCACTTGTATTTGTTAACTCCCTGCTCTTATTTAGATAACTCTTTTGCTAGGTTATTTTTTTCTTGTTTCTTGAAATCCGCTATCATCATCCCAGAGGTTCTCAACCCTGGGCTATTTTGCACACTCTCTTTCCCCCACAGAGGACATTTGGCAATGTCTGGAGGCATTTTTGTTGTCACAGCAGAGGAGCACTACAGCATCTGGTAGGTAGAGACCAGGGATGCTGCTAAGCATCCTGCAATGCACAGGACAGCCCACACAACAGACAGTGATCCAGCCCAGAGAGTCAAAATGCCAAGGGTGAGAAGCCCTGGTCTAGAAGGCCCATATTTCAAACGGGATTATTTAATGCCTCAACCTATGTGTTTCTTTGCTCCATGCTTCCACAGATCCTAATCACTCCACACCAGCCGAGAAACAGCACATCCTCTTTCTGAACCAGCTCAGCCCCCGCTTAGTCCCTGCTCCTGGCCTTCCACTCCATGGCAGATCTTTACATCTGCACCTTCCTGGCCCTCTCCTATGGCTCTCCAGACCCCTGCTGATAGCCCTGAACTTCAAATGTTGTCCAGATTGGACTGAATGGTCAGCTGCTTGTACTCTTACCGACACGGACTTCCTTCGCCCTAGGAACTTCAGCCACATCTACTAGGGTGGATCTACTCTCGAGTCAGCTTCACAGGTTTTTTTCCACCCAGCTCTTAGGCTCCATGGGCTTGTTCTCACAAGCTGCTCGGACTCGCTAAAAACGCTGTGTTCTCTGCTTTGAATTGGCCCTTACTGCTGCACCACTATGATTTCCTTAATGCTTTGTACCTTGTTTTTTTCCCTAACACATAATCTATAATGACTATCCTGCCATGTTTCCTCTCTTCAAGTTCCCAGTCCTCTATTTCCCTTCCAGATAAATGATTTTACCTCTAATTTAGTGACAAAACAGGTTGAGAGTCATGAGAAAGAAACTCCACCTTCTTCTTTTCCCTTTCGAAATAACTGATTCCAGAATCTTGTGTCTTTCCAGTCTTCATAACTGCAAGGCTTGTTTCTCTTTGCCTGCACACACAAGGCAGAAGTCCGCATTCTTTTCACTGCCAAATTTCTCAATAATTACTACTTATTCATACCCAGATCTGGGTGCAAACTTCTAGAATTACTTATAATTATTGACTTCCTGACTAGCTTAGTCTGGCTTCTGTCTCCACCACTCGGGAGAAATTGCACCAGTGAGCATCGGTGAATTCCTCCCTCCCAAATTACATGTTGATTCCATATTCACAACAACCCTCGAGAGCATTTGACATGACTGACATATTTATTTTTAAGTTTTGAGCTATTTATTTGATTTCTGTGACCCTAAATTACTTTGGTTCAACTGTTAACCTCTTAGGCTCTTACTTCTCTATCTCTTTATTGTTTTTCTTCCCTCTTCCTCCCTCTAACTTCTTAAATATTAACATTGCCCTAAGCTACTTCCTTTATGTCTCACTGGTTTATTCCCATATTTTCTTCGCTAGCAAAACCACCCACTAGCAGCATCTCTCACTCTAAGACATTGGAGAAAAGTTCCAATTTCACTTTAGTATGAAATTAAATTCAACCTATCGATCCCCTGTTAAATATTCTTTCTATTTCCTTATTTCTGTTCAAGGCCCCCTCATTCTCTCCATCTCCCACGCTAGAAGCTCTTCTTCATCTTTAGCTGCTTTAAACATCTTTAAAGTCATCTTTAACTGCTCTCTTTTTGTTCCTTAGGATCAAGAAGTCACCAACCTCATCCATTTTTTTCTTTTTTTTTTTTCATATCTCTCACTTCCTTTTCAAGTTCAGGACCACCTCTATAGCCCAGATCTTCTTGCCTCAGGGTACATCTAAACCTCGCAACTAGTTTTCTTGCTACCAATTTTTCTTCTTATATTTTACACAATGGCAAATTTAATGCTCTTAATGCAGTGTTCTATATATCACCTTCCTTGCCCTTGGTAGGTTAGCTGTCATGTGGACTGGGTGGGGAAGAGCTGAGCCAAGATTCCTGGTGGAGACTAAGTATTCATTAGGTCTAAGCATCAAGCTACGGAAGCATGATCAAGATTTGACTTTTCTGGCACCAGGCACTTGGAAATGTGAGTCTGGAAAGTTGAGTGGCAACCAGAAGATGGTCTGAAGCTAGGTCAAGGGTGTGTGGAGTGTGCGTGCCTTCCACTCAAAAGCCTGGGGCTGCCCACGGCCACATGGTAGGAGCAGGGATTGGCTGCATCTGTATCCCTGGAAACCAGCAGGTTCTAGCAGGTGGGCAGTGAGCTTTGGGAAGATACCACAGCAGACACTGAAAGTTGATTTACAGACAGATTGGGGCTTGTTGGCAGAAAGCCTAAACTCTGGAGAGGCTGAGCTACGTGAGGGGTGGGCTGGAAACACAACGTATAATGCGTTTCAGAGACATTTTGCCAACCTCAGAGCAAGCTCTAGAGTAAGACTGGATGGCAAGCAAGTGAACTACTGAACTAGGACCTCCTCCATTCCCCCTGCCTGACCCCAGGCTGGGTAAGGCTGACCCAGTTGTCATCATTAGACAGTTTTCTTTACATAGAAAGAAGTGGGAGAGCAAAACCAATAAAAACCCTTCAGCATCTACTCCTTCCCTATAGAATAATATCCAGATCCCTTAGCATTTCAAAAGGAACCCCCCAGAATGTAGGCACATTTATCTTTTTAATCTGGGATCAGAGTAAAAGCTTTTCCTCTCCCAGATTCCCTATTTTACTCTATCCCCTAAACCTTCAAATAGACATTTTAACCTTCCCACAATCCTTTCTCTTTGACCTAACCCAACAGCATCCACCATTAAAAATCAATGTCTATACCCCTTCTGCAATGAGGCCTTTTTGATCAAACATTTCCCATTGTACCTCCCTCATCTGGGCTCCAGTAATGGTTATTATCTAAATAATTTATTGCTCAGTTAATCATATATATATTACACTAAGGTAATCGTCTCCTGGTTCTTTTGAGCTGATCTTTAACTTTCTCATGTGATTGTGTCTGCATACCCCAATTAAAATGGAAAGTCCTTGAGACCAGGAAACTGATCTCATTTTTGCCCTTGTATCTCCCAGAGCTCTTAAAATAGGGTTGTTTACATAATAAGCAATTGCTAAATATCTGTCTTAATTGTCACCATCTCCTTTAAAATGCTAAAGCCCAAGAATGAAGAATTTTTCCTGTGTTCATGTTTCAGCCGTACATTTTATGAGTTACTCTCATTTACATTCCTCTTCCGATAAAAGCGTTTGCCATAGTAACAGACTTTCCTGGTAATGCTCAATCTTCAGTAATAAGCCCTGATGCAGATTCCTTGGCGGAAGTCAAAAATGCATACACTGACAATTAAAAAGCCAATATGTTGGGGAAATATACCAAATGATTATTTTTCTTTTGTTTTTCCTCTGAGTCTTTATTTAAAGGTCTTTTCCAAAAGATAAATATTGTCACTCGTTTACTGTGTATTTCAAATTACTGGAGGTTTTAGAGTTTTGCTTTTCATGCTTGATTTTTTCACACAAATCCAAGAGCTTTGAACAATTGAATCTACTAGGTCTGGCAAGAATACCCTACAGATATAAATTCTTTTTTCCCTTCCTCCAAGATAAGAAGGCCAGGGTAGAATGGGGCTCTGGGGGGAGAGGGAATTTAGACAGAAAACAGATGAGGGCAACATTTTTTTCTCAATAAACCACTGCGTGGGAGTTAGAGCGCCCTGCCTTGCTTCTGCCCCGCGAACTCTCAGGGGCCTTGGGAATTGTCTAATAGCGCACCTGTCTAGGTAAGCCCGGTGTCGCTCACAGAGCTCCTTGAGAGTTTAAGGAGGTGCTCTGATCTCTGTTGGCCTGCATCCCGAGATCTCTCTCATGGTGCAGAAGTTCACGTTCCTCTCAGGCGCGCGAGCCCCTGGGGATCCCCTCTCTGACCCGCTCTCCACAGCAGGCAGCAGCGCAGCTTGGACCGCACCAGAGGAAGCGCGTCTCATCAACGCGGTCCTGCTGTCCCCACCGTCACCAGGTCAGATAGGCTAAGTAGCTCTGACTGTCCCTGAAGACAGAGTGACTTCCAGAGGCTAGGCTTCCTGAGGGGACTTCATTATAAGAGGCAGTCCGTGTTCCTTCTGGCTTTCAAAATAAGCTGAGCTGCTTGCCAGAGGAGAAAAACAAGAACATATTGACAGATTGATTTCTTTTCGTATACTGATTTCCATCATAACAAAAAGTCTGTGCTGTTCAGAGGCGGAAGAACCACAGGGTACCAATTTGCCATATTTCATTTTCATATTTCCAGGGCTCACGTCACATTCAGAAAGGACAAGGACGCACAGTCTGACCAGGTAGGGGATAGAGGACTGGAGTCCCACGTTTTTCTTCCATGTCATTAATTTTCACACCGACAACCACCTACTTTTTCTCACCTCTTTATATCATTGAATTAATTTGGATTTTCTTTTTCCACCAATTGTTTCATTTTTGTTAGTTTCACTGTATCTGCAAACCCTTAGTTTTTCACCTTGGGGACATCATTTGTCCAAATGAACTACTCTCTGGGAGAAATGAGGTCAAGTTAGGTTATGCAAAAATAAGAAGTTTTTTGTTGTATTCATGCTTCCCCACCCCACCAGGTACCTTTATGTCAGGGGCCTTCATAACTAATTATACGGTCAGTGAAATGAACTCAAATTGTGCAATAGGTTCCCACAAACACCCAAACAGTATTTTCGTTTGTTGGTGTGGATCCAGTGGGTTTGATTATGTAATTGCCAGCCCGCTAAGCCCTTCTGAATGCTCTGTTTACTCTGCATCTTAGCTTATCCAGCTCGAGTCTCTAGAAATCAGTCTGGATCACCCCTTGTAGGTCAGAAAACAAGAAGACCCTTAATTTTCTGAAATTTCCCGACGTTTTGCTCTACATGGAAAATGATTGCCTCAGGAGGACAATCGCCTTGTCAAAGCTTCTGCATTGTGTCACACCAACATGTAAGCTGGTGCCCGGCAGCTTGCAGAATGCTTTAGCAAGAAAATCTTCCTGTTTTTTTAAAAGGAAGATTCCACAAAGACATTAAAAATAATTGTAAAATGTAGCATGTTTTGTTCAACTTAATTTTACATCATCAATAAATTTCTGGAGAAAATCAATGTATTAGGAACTATAAATTTTCCGTATTGCCTCTGCATAGAAGAATATTGATTGTGACAAGAGGGTTCCATAAGGGTCCTCTTGGTGGCTAGATACGCCCCTGAAATCCTGGCTGGACAAGACCAGCGGCCAGGTGTTAGACTGCCCAGTGACACAGCGAAGTCCACACGCGAAGGGGCACACGGATCTTTGATGCTCAGTCAGGCTAGGAGCCTAAGTTAAGATTTCTGAAACACAAGGCAGCACAATTTATTTGTCCCTTTGAAGCCTGCCCTGCTGGAGCAGAGGTGGTCCCCCAGGGGAAGGCTTGTACTGGGATTGGGCTGAGTGGCTTAGGGAACAGAAATGTATTCTTTCCCAGTCCTGGATCCTAAATCCTAGAAGTCCAAAAATCAAGGAGTCAGCAGGCCCTGCTCCCCCTGGAACCTGGAGGGAAGAATCCTCGTCCTGCTCCTGGGGTTGGCAGCAGTCTTTGGCGCTCCTTGGCTTGTGTCGGCATCACTCCAGTCTCTGCCTCCGTCTTCACGTGGCTGTCTTGCATTTTGTGTGTCTGTGTCTGCATTTCCCTCTTCATATAAGGATGCCAGTCACTGGATTAGGGCGCATGCTAACCACCATTTCTTAACTTGATTACATCAGGAAAGACTATTTCCAAAGAAGGGCACATGCACAGGTTCCAAAGGGACATGAATTTCTGGTGACACTGTTCAAATCAGCACAGCTCCCCCAATCTCAGAATCAGATTCGAACTTTCCTCGCAGCTGTCCGGGCACCCTGGGCCCCTCTCTGGTCTGCTGAGCCCATTGCCTCCTCTGGGTGTGCCTGTACCCCTCAGTCTGAGAGGCTCACCCCTTCTACACCTCATGGCTGGCTCTTTTTTATCACTTGGGTTTCAACTCAAATGGTACGTCTTCAGAGAAGATTTCCCAGCCACCTATCTAAGTAGGTCCTTCTGTTTTTAAAATTATTTGACTTATTTTCTCTTCTTATCTCAACTGGAATACAGTCTCCTTGGAGGGAGCCTCCTGTCTGTCTCTTCCTCTGTCTGGGCTCAGTGCCAGTGGGTGAGGCTCTCTAAGGATGTTTCTGTAAACTACTAACTCTGTTTGCCTCCTGCTTAGCCCCTCCCTGGAAGAAAGAGCGGGAACACTGCAATGTTTTAGCCCCAGGTTTTTGCTCCAGTAATCGCATGTGCTGGCTCGTACATCAGTGTCCCTCAAATCTTTTCATTATTGCCCCCTTAAGAAGCCTTTCTAGACGTTTCTTTCCTAACTCCTTCCCATGAAATTTTAATGTCACAGACGTACTGTGTATCTGTGCGTACTGTGGTCGTTTGAAGGCCCACAGACTCTTGTGCTATCTAAGGGTTTTTTGTCCTCCAAGGATCAATCTTTGCCTCCCATGGACTATACGGCCCCATCGAGAACACAAGCTCTATAAACCTGATGATTTCCCATCCCATTTTTAAGAAGAGGTATGTAGAGAGCAACGATAGCTTTTGAAATTCTTTTTCCTATTTCCAAGTGAGCAGTTCTTCGTAAATGATCTTCCTTATCTTAAAACTTTGTGAGATTAGTGTGTATTTTCCTGTGTATAGAAATGTCAACCTCTTCCCATGGACAACTGAAGGGTTTTGAAATGCAATGCTGGCTGACCACATCTTCTCTTTGGTGTTGGTTGGGGACTGAAGGAGGGAGGTGAAAGGACAGGAAATGTGATGTTGAATGGCTGCCAAGTGACAAGCACTGTCGGCTACTTTATATTGTTCAGTAGGAAAGGAAATTCACTATTTAAGAGATTGATAAAAATATTTAAATACCTTAGATGTTAGAGTAGTAAATAAAATGCATATTAATTTTTAATGCAAACGAAGACCTACGGTGTCTCAACATCCCTCAATATGGGAGCCGTTCTGGCCTTTTGCAGAAGAAAGCAAGCCCCACTTCGTTTGTTTCTGTGAAGAAGTCAGCCATGCCAGGCACAGTGCGTTTTCCCTATTGATACACAGTCTACCTTGGGACGATGCCTCCGCAATCTGTGTTTGGCACCAGCATTTGAGAGCGGGCCAGGTGCCAGTCCGGCAGATGGCTGTCACGATAAGCATATGTCCAGTGACAGGTACGTACACTGCCTTTGAGCATTAAGCAAAGCCGCCGTCTCTCACAGGTTACAGATGTGGCTCTTCCAGCTCATCCTCCTGTGACGGGTGAGACAATGTGCCATCCCAACCAGCGCCCAGGGCTGGCTTAGCACTGCAAAGACCAGAACAAACAGCCCCTGCGCTCTGGCCCTGTGGCTCCGACAAAGCCAGCTGGAAGAAGAGGCACCCCGTCCGGACCACACTTCCCACAGATGCCCACCGGCTGCAAATGAGAGGCTCCAGCTCTCGGCAACTGGCGCTGTTCCCCATGGGGTCGGACCCGTGGGCTGTGCAGGGTGAACCCTCCCTCAGAGGTTTTCCAACTGGGAAACCTGGAGGAGTACCTGGAACACACCACACCCCGATCCCATCCTGGCTGGTCCGTCACAACACGCTCTCACCTCCAGCAGTGTTTGTATTTCCCATCTTCTTCCCTCGGGAGGATGCAGACTGGCCAAATTGGAAGATTCGCTTCTCATTCTGGTCCTGCTCCTTCAAATGCATCCACACTCTTGTGAATTGATTCTGACAAAGATGAACAGAGCTCACTACACAAGACTTTTGTAACATTGGACTTCCCTCCATTCATTGACTGGAGCAAACCCAGCCCACAGGGCCGTCCCCATGCTGACACTTGGTCAGAAGAAGGAAGACAGAGCCCTGAAACGATGGCTCACAGACAGGAAGTGGAGTCCAGCCTCCCCGCCAGCTGCACAACCCAGCAATGTCTGATTTGCCTTTCTATTTCCAGTATGGTGTATAGAGCTGTGCACATGGAAGCTGTCCAATACGCGCTTACTGAAGAAATAAATGAACGAAACTGTCAAAACCTCTCTAGGGTATCCCTTAGTGAGTTCAGAACTGACAGTTTCTACTTTTTTTTATAAGGAGTAAAAGTAGGAATGCTGGGTAAGAGTGAGGGCTAGGGGCTAAGATGTATACTCTTATTGGATTTTCACAGTAGTCTTGCACGGAAAGTTATTATGCCCCATTCATACGAAAGAAATGGTGACTTTTAGAATTTACCCATTCATTTACTCAACAATGTGCTCAAGAGCAGACAATATAGGAACGAACCAGACAGGCAGGTTTGAGTGGAACAGCGCCAGGTCTACAGTGGAGCAGCGATGAGGTCGAGGAGGCAGGTCCCGGCCTGGGAGGGTCTCATTTTCACCCTAGTGAAAGCCTTTGGCTTGGAGGCTTAGACCAAATTCTGAGATAACAGAACAAGTCTCGTTGAGCTTCCTGCTACGTGAATGTCAAGGTCGTGTGATTTGGAGAATGTCTCAAATATAGTTAATTATAGGGGCTGGCCCTGTGGCCGAGTGGTTAAGTTCGGTGCTCCACTTCGGTGGCCCAGGGTTTCACCGGTTCAGACTCTGGATGCCAACATAGCATCACTCATCAGGCCATGCTGAGGAGGCGTCTCACATGGCACAACCAGAGGGACCTACAATTACAATATACAACTATGTACTGGGGGACTTTGGGGGGAAGAAGAAGGAAAATAAATAAATAAATAGTCAAATATACTTAATTATTATCGACATATATTAAACATAAAGCCATAAATTCCATTTTCCCAAATTTCACTCTTTATGGAAAGAGTCAGCCAACTTTTTCTAAAAAGATCCAAATAGTAAACATTTCCAGTTTTGCAGGTCATAAAATCTCTGTCCCAGCTCCTCACTTCGCTTTTGCAGAATAAAAGCAGCCATAGACAGTGCGTACACAAAGGGTTTGTGGCTGTGTTCCAATAAAACTTTATTTACAAAAACAGAAGGCTGGCCATTCTAGCCCATAGGCCACAGTTTACTTACTCTTGGTTTATAGTATTAAAATAAAACTGCCCTCGTAGACAGAATACACATCCATGAAATCCGACTTAGAGGAATTTATATAGTGTAGATGGTATATGCCTTTCAAAATGGAAGTTCTAAAGTAGGATTTTAAAGCATGGGTTCCCATTTTGAGGTGCAGAGGGTCTTTGAATCCCTTAAAAATTATAAAGAAAAATTTTGTGTAACTGTGTATTTTTCTAGGGACCCAATCCATAACTGCCAGGAGATTCCCAAAGAGTTCAAAAAAAAAAAAAAAGAATAAAAACTACTGGTTTAAAAGTTAACATCAATCTCAAAATGGACAATTTCCAATTTTCTTTCTAATAACGATTGTATTAGTCACTCTGTCAAACTCTAATCTAGACAAGCATGTGTTAAACCCCTAGTAATGACATTTTCTAGTCTTCTTAATTTCCTCAGTCACATTCCTGGACCCAAAAAGTCACGGATGAGGCAGGAGAAGGAGAAAGCAAGCAGTCTTTAGTCACAAAGCAAAGCTGTCAATTCTTTCTTCCGTGACATCAATGCTCATCAACTCTCTTTAGCTCTGTCCATAAACTACAGTTCCCTCAGGCTCTCCTGAAACCTGGGGGTACCCCAGGAGGATCAATTCTTTTAGACAGGTCAAGCAGAAAATAAATGAACTTACTCACAGCTAGGAGAATGTTCCTAGAAATTCCGCTTTACTATTGTTTGTTTTTTACCAAACATGCCAAAAACCACACCTTGTAACTCTGGGAAATTCATTTTCCTCAGATGCATAAAGGAGTCTCTAAATCCCAAACCGCGGCGTCTACAGATGATCGCTGGGGCATTAGCAGCTTATAGAAACTTTTTTTAAAAACCAGAAACCAGCATTCTGCACACAGTTACCTCAAGAAGAAAATTTTTTTAAAATTAAGGGGTATGTGAACACCAAGGAGGCTCAGAATACAGGGAAAACTCAGGGTCTACAAGATAAGTAAAGATTTTCAAGGAATATATATACACACACACACGCAATCTTAATTAAATGCCATGCGTATTTTGATATGTTACAGAAAGAGATAGGGTTGAAGGATCCATATCTCAAAATCTTATAAAATTTAAAAAGGTTAACAAACCCAGAATTGCCAACACAATATTGAAGAAGAAAAAAGTTGGAGGACTGATGCTGTCCAACTTCAAGACTTACGGGAGAGCTGTAGCTGTCAAGACAGTGTGGTATTGGCAAAAGAATAGACAACATAGATCAATGGAACAGAATAGAAAGCCGAGAAATACACCCACACAAATACAGCCAAATGATCTTTGACAAAGGAGCAAAGGCAAAACGATGGAGAAAAGATCGTCTTTTCAACAAATGATGCTGGAACAACTGGACATTGACATGCAGAAGAATAAACCTAGACACAGGTCTTACAGCCTTCACAAAAATTAACTCAAAAGAGATCATAGAAATGAATGTAAACTGCAAAACTACAAAACTCCTAGAAGATAACAAATAGGAGCAAATCCAGATGATTTTGGATTTTGTGATAACTTTTTAGATAAAACACCAAGAGCATTGTCCATGAAAGAAATAATGGATAAGCTGGACTTCGTTAAAATTAAAAGCTGCTGCTCTACAAAAGACGCCGTGGAGAGGATGAGAAGACAAGCCACAGCAGCTTGTGAGAAAATATTTGCAAATGACATATCTGCAAAGGACTGTTATCCAAAATATATAAAGAACTCTTAAAACTCAACAATAGGAAAATGAACAACCCACCTTAAAAAAATGGACAAAATATCTGAACAGACACCTCGCCAAAGAAGATATACAGATGGCAAATAAGCGTATGAAAAGATATTCAACATCATATGTCATTAGGGAATTGCAAATTAAAACAACAAGGAGGTGCCACTACACATCTATTAGAATGGCCAAAATCCAGAACACAGAAAATACCAAATGCTGGTGAGGATGTGGAGCAACAGGAACTGTCACTCATTGCTGGTGGAAACGCAAAATAGTACAGCCAATTTGGAAGACGGTTTGGCAGTTTCTTACAAAACTAAACACACTCTTACCACATGATCCAGCAATTACACTCCTTATTATTTACTCAAATGAGTTGAAAACTCATGTCCACACAAAAACCCAGACACACATGTTTACAGCAGGTTTGTTCATCATTGCCAAAATTTGGAAGCAACCAAGATGTCCTCCAGTAGGTGAATGGACAAACAAACTGCGGTCCATCCAGACAATGGAATATTATTCAGTTCTAAAAGTAAAGGCACCATTAAGGTACAAAAAGACATGGAAGAAACTTAAATGCATATTACTAAGCCAAAGAAGCCAATATGAAAAGGCTGCACACAGTGCGATTCCAATTATGACATTCTGGAGAAGGGCAAAACCGGGCAGACAGTCAAAAGATCAGAGGCTGCCAGGGGTTGGAGGGCAGAGAGGGGGAGGGATGAAGGGGTGGAGCACAGAGGATTTTCAGGGCAGTGAAATTATTCCGTCTGATACTATAATGATGGATATATGTCATTATACCTTTGTCCAGACTCATAGAATGTACACCACCAAGAGTGAAGCCTCATGTAAAGTATGGACTTTGGGCAATTATGATGGGAAATGCAGGTTCCTCAAATGTAACAAATGTACCATTCTGGTGGGGGATGTTGATGGTGGATGTATTAGTCAAGGTTCTCCAGAGAAATAAGAACAAAAGAATGTATATATAGCAAGAGATTTATTTTAAGGAACTGTGTCATGTGGTTATGGAGCCTGACAAATTCCAAGAGCTCTAGTAAGGCAGCCAGAGAGTCAGGAGAGCCAATGGTATAAGTTCCAGGCCAAAGGCCTGCAGACTTGAGGCCCAGGAAAAGCCAACATCCCAGTTCAAAAGCTGTCGGGGAGAAGGAGTTTTACCCTTACTTGGGGAAGGATCAGCCTTTGTTCTATTCAAGCCTTTAACTCCTTGGGTATGGCCCACCCCCTTATGGAGGGCGATCTGAGTTACTCAGTCCGCTGATTTAACAGTAAATCTCATCCAAGAACACCCTCACAGAAATACCTAGAATAATGTTTAACCAAATACCTGTGCACCCCGGGGCCCAGTCAAGTTGATGCATAAAATTAGCCATCACTTTGGGCGAGTGTGTGCATTTGTGGGGGTGGGGGCTACATGGGAAGTCTCTGTACCTTCTGCTCAATTTTTCAGTTAACCTAAAACTGCTCTAAAAAATGAAGTCTATGTGAAAAAATTAACAACTCAGAATGATAGCACACTTCTCAAAGGAGTAAGCTCTGTGTGTCACTACATGAAAGGAATGGATCTCACAGAAACAAGGTCCAGTGAAGCGGAATTGATCAGCCAGATCTACCAGACAGTCTGTTCAAAAGTGGCCCCCATGGCGGGTGTCAACTCACACCCTTATCACGTGATAATAATCAGAAATTGGCAATTGAAATTTCTATGATGATTGTTCAATTGGTGTTATGGGTGAGGATTTCTGGATATAGATAAAAGCAGATGGAGAATCAGTCAAGAGAATTCTGCCACCTCCAGTCTAGACAGCAGGAGAGGAGGCCTGTTTAGACCCTTCAGCAGAGAGCCCACTCCCCCCAGGGCATGCAAAGACCCTCACAGCTCTGGTAACAAAGAGAGAAGGTAGGATTTAGGGATTATTACACCAGGTGTGATGTTGAATCGTAGCTCAATGAAGTCAGCCTAAAGCTCAAATATGGCCCACCACATGTTTTTACGAATAAAGCTTTATTGGAACATAAAGCTATACCCATCTGTTTACTTACCGTCTGTGGCTGCTATTGCGCTACAATGGCAACTGCAAGAGAGAGCATATGGATCCAGAGCCCAAAGTAGTTACTATCTGGCCCTTTGTAGATCAATCCTGCCAACTCCTGACACAGTTAACCAACTGATGCTTTCTGAGGGGGAATTTTTGCTCCTTCAATTTTATGAGGAAAAGAAAAGAAAAAAAGAAACCCAACCTGTTCTAAATGCAGTGTGGTGTCCTGAGTTGGATCCTGGAAGAGCAAAGGAACAATAGCTGAAAACCTGGTGAAATTTGAATAAAGTCTACAGTTAAGGTTAAAAGTAACATAGCAATGTTAATTGCAAGGTCTCAACAAATGCACCATGGTTACATAAGATGTTCACGTTATGAACATTATGAATAGTGTGTACTATCAATGCAACTTTTCTGGAAACTTAAAATTATTCCAAGATAAAACGAGTTTATTTAAAGAAGACAGATTCTCAGCAAATAGGTATTTAAAATAAGCATTCAGAATGTGAAATGACTCTCTCCAATCATTGCGGTGATCCAACCATGGGAGTCATTTGTTCATTTATTCAATAAACATTTAAGAACTTGCAACGGCAACAACAAAAAATTCTTTTACATAAATCTAGATAAACATCAGCTTGCTCCCCTAACTTTGGTAATTTCATCCAAGCTAAAGGTTGGAACCTGTAAAAATATTTCAAACACAGATAATGATATGAAAAGTAAACAAAGAAGGAGGGAAAGTGACAAATGCATTGTAAGCAGGTAAATGGAGATCTTGATGTGCGGGTAACAACTAATTCAGAGGCTGAGCAATAATAAGGTCTTTCATTTTTAATTTTCCCAGAGGAAAGTTTAAAAGAAAAAAAAGTAGTATGAAATGAATACTTCCTTAAAGTATTTATGAGACAAGAAGGTAGAAAACATCTTTGAACGTCTGCTCTTAGCACAGGTTGCATACCTCCCGTCTTGGATGCCTTCCAGATCTGAGCACCATGAAGGCATTAACGCAGAGTAAACCCAAATTCCGGAGGCCTGGGGACCAGTCTGGGTTTGCGCTGCTTTGTGACGGCAGATCAGAGAGAAATTGTTTATACCTCTGACAGAAAGATCAGGCTACATTCAGACGGTGTTCTGGATGACTGGAAGCCAGGCACTTCAAAAAGCAAAAGTGGGAATGAAAACATGCACAGGAAACTAACCGAACAGTGGAGCCCCAGCCGGCCCCCCAGCCCGTCAGACCAATGCCAAGGGGAAATGAACAAAACGACAAACAGCGCTTGCACGTGGAGATCTTGCAAGTCTTGGGATTTTATTTTTTTGTCAGTCACAAAGAAGAAAGATTCCCCTACCCTTTGCTCCCCATTGAATGTCCACACTCATGGTTTGGGCACATCAGCTCAACAGTCAGGTCTGCTGCCCACAGAGTGAGGAGATAAGAGTTATAATGAGCAGCTTATTACTGCGTCCTGTTTCTCTAAGATTTAGACTGTAGTATTTAAACTCTGCAAAGTTGCAAGCAAGTAGATGCACACATCTGCCCTCTCCTTTCTCAGTCTCACTTTCATCACCTGCAAACTGAAGGGATTAGAATAATAATATTGAACATTCCCTTCAACTCTGAGATTTATGACACTGCGGTGAGACCAAGGAAGTCTGGCGTCCAAATGCTCCCTTTGACCCTGTTAGGAATTTCTCCTCTGTAGAAAAAGTGACAGAGTGGCGAGTTAGAGCCCCGCCTCAGATCATTTAGGCAAGAGAATTCTGACATTGAAAAAATATATACATTATGTGTCCTGAAATGCACAGAATGCGCGTAGGAAACCAGCCTTTGGAAACCACTATTGTAAAAGTCAGCTGAGATTCAGCAAAGGCAGCCGCGTAGTTCTCAAGGAGGAAATTTGAGTCTAGGGGAAAAAATGGTATTGTTTGGATTGTATTTCCTGTCATAAAGCTGGAGTCATGGTTTTCTCCCCCAAGCCGGAAATGAAGTGTTTCCTTATTGCCAAAGGCCTGAGACCCAGGGTTAAAAGTCCCAGCACGGAAAGGAATCCAGGGGCACGTAGCGTTCTCCGGAAAACACTGACGGCGTGCTCGGCGTGCGCCAGGCACAGCGCTCAGAGCGCTACGTGAATTTGGGGACTCAGCCCCCACCTCCGTTCTCTGAAGAAGAGACTGCTGTTGCCCCAGCTTTACACAGGAGGAAACTGGCACTCATGTTGAGTGACTGGCCCGAGGTCTTAAGACTAAGAAGAACCTCAAATTCAAGTGGTCAGACGCCGAGGCCTGGGATTTGAATGTCCAGAACTAGTGTCAGAAAGGGACCCGTCCAGCTAAATGACAATTTACTTTCGTTCTCAGAAATGAAATTCGGACCAAGGTGGATCTAAGGTTTGTTCACCGCGGTCCTAGAAGGCAGAGGCCTGGGGCGCTCTGTCACGTGGGAGCCCTAAAGGGGACCTGTTGGCCAGCTGACCCATCTCAGAACAACCAACCCTGAGCACTGGATGTGTCCTCGGATGACTTGACCTCGTGAGCAACTGATTATTTGAAAATTTGGGTTAAAAATTGCTGTAACTTCCCAGTTATACGAAAAACTCACATGAGATTTGGTAATGGAGCTACATTTAAAATCAAACTGGTTCATCCTCACACAAGAAAGACAAAACTACTGTTTTTTCCTATTAAATTATAGTTGTATGCACCTGCTCCTCTTGTGGCTCTAGTTTCATCTATCTTTCTGGGTTTCTGGTGGTAATACAACATATAATTTTCAAAAGCGCTTTTCCTGTTCAGGAGTATATTTTGCCTGTATGACCACATTGTGATTTTTTAAATTAATATCTTAAGAACCTAATAAAATTTTATATACTGCCATTTCACTAAAAGTGCGTATCTGCTCATATTACACTCTGTACCTTGTCTTTTTCTACTAAAGCACATGCTTTCTTGTACTGTATACAATAGCTTGGCTTATTATTAAACATAAGTGTCCTTGTTTAGAAAGTTCGAGTATTTACATATTCTTGTTTTTGAAATTTACCATAGTTTAATCCATTAACTTAATACATTTTAAAATCTTATGCTTTGTCTTGAGCTATTTGTCAGAAGTCTTACAATATTGTCAAAAGTCAGAATCCTATTTATATCTGAAATTTCCAATATGTAAGCTTATCTTTAATGGTAAGACATATGAAATTGATGATATTCAATCACTTTCACCTACAAAGATGATAATTTCATGCAGTTTTGCTTAATATATCTGGTTGAACAAAAAGCAGAAGACTTTGCATCTACTATCTTAAAGCTAATGAATGAGAAGAATAGTATATCCAGGAGTAACCCTTCATATATTTGTACAAATATACTTTTCTCCACGCATCTGAGCAGGTGTATAATGATGTACACTGTGTTAGACTACCCACGATATTCTTAGCACAAGGAGTTAAAGCCACAATTCGGTTGCAGATCAGACCTGGCAGGAATTCTTTCAGTCGAAGGAAGCGATGTGATGATAGCAATGTTGTAATACACTCTGTGGTGAGTTCACTTAAGACACAGTGTTCTGTTCTTGTCAGTTCCTGTTCGTCTAAATGTGACTTTTGCAATGAGGAAGAGAATGAAGGCAGCAATCTACGAAAACAAATTGTAAGAAAAGAACACAAAGAAGTCAACATGTATGGCTTGTAAATGTTAAGGAAGAATGTACCTTTTCAAAGATGTTCCGACCAAATGTTAGAAAGGACCCTGGGATTCTGCATGTGTGTGTGTGTGCGTGTGTGTGTGTGTATGTGTGTGTGTGAGTGAGGGGTGAGAGTGAATGTGTGCATGTGTGTGGGTGAGTGTACGTGCATGTGTGTGCTTGTGGGGGGGGGCGTGCATGCCCACGTGTGTGTGTGTGTGTGTGACTGTGGGGTATGTGTGTGTGTGTGAGTGTGGGGTGCGTGCACGTGTGTGTGTGGGGGCGGTGTGTGCACATGTGTGTTTCTATATTCATAGACGAGCCAGAAAGTGCCCATTGATTCATACCGAGCTGGCTTGAACTTGGACACACTGGAATTGTATCAAATGCATCCCCAGAGATTTCGGAGAGGAAATGGACCAAAACCTCTGTTTCCAGTTAGGGCGGAATTAACTCTATAATTGAGTCTGGCAGAGTGACTCTGCAAGCTAGGAATTTTGATAGATGGTGTTTTGTGAGCTAAGCCAGGCTGAAGTTTCAACATAAACGACAGGCTTGTTTCCAATTTCAGGGGAAGAGTTAAATTCTAAACCAAGGATGTCTTCATTTCCCAATTTTCCCTCTTTTCCTCTTGAACTTAGAAATAACATGCAGTCAAATGACAAGCAAGGGATTTCTCAATGGATTCTCCCAAAGCAGGGATGGATAACAAGAGAAAACCATATCTCGTGAGTAGAATGGGTGGGAACGATTCCCAAAGCGACTTTGCAGAGCTGAAATAGGATTAATCTGAGACGGCACAACTCTTAGCCATAACAGGCCTTCTGAGCAACCTTCTTTAAGGCTCCACTTGCAGAATTTCTTCCTAGCTTTGGGGTAGAAGCCCCCTGGATCCCAGGGCCTTCCGGAATGTCGAAAGAGAGGATAAGAATCAAAGCCACATGGACAGATTGGCGTCGCTCTTGGCCTGGTTACTGTTTCTGAGAGGTGTGCGGGGGAGATCAGGCCCGATCTGTGGGAATTCCTCACGGTATGTCAGAAGAATACTCACGGGAGAAATACAAGGCCGCTCGCCGGGCGAAGACAGAGAGCTTTGGAGGGAAACATCTCGGTTTGAATCTTGGCTGCCCCTTTGTAAGAGTAAACAGGGTAAATTTTGACATATCTAGGACTTCCCTCATTTATAAAAGGAGAATAAATAGAACAGCTTTTATGAGGAAAATGTAAGAAATTGAATGAAAAATTTTAGAGCATGGCCTAGCATTCTTAAATATTAACAAGTGCCTTTATGTGGCCCATACCTTCCATCTGAACCTCTCAGAAGGAATCGGTGGCCCAGAAGTCTTATCAGCTCCAGGCCTTGCAAGTCCCTTGCAGGGAGAGAAGACAGCCCACTGGATGCAAGATGAGAAGCACCCTCTGTGGGAGAGGCGGGAAGAGGAGCAGAACCAGGAAGTAAGAAGGAGTCGGTTACTACGGCCGCCTCCACGGTAACCCAGCACTCAGTGTGCTTCTCCAAAATCCCAAAGTGGAGAAATACGACATGCTTGCTTCCCACATGCTCAAAATTTCTCTTCTGCATTTTCTTTAACTGGGGGCTAAAGTGTTTCTGAAGAGACTTCTTCTAATCCAGAGGACAGGAGCAAGAAGTTGGTCTAGTGGTGGTGTGGAAAGTGGTAAAACTCCCTTTGCCAGTGGGTCCTGTCTTCGCTAGCCTGGATCTGAGAACCTGTCCCGTGATGAGCCACAGTTAGGAGGAAGCCCGCCATTCTGAATATGTTTGCTACAGCTGCCTCGTTTCTCACGAAGTCCTCCCTTTGATGGTTCCAAGGCTGAATCGCTTAGTTCTGCTTCTCCTGTACATTTCCTACTTGACACTTTCCTCTGCCTCTGCACTCTCCTTCCCGCTATCCCATCTTTGTAAGAAATGCACATAAGAGAAAATGGCTGTCCATTTTTACTGGTGACAACCAGAATGAACAAGAACAACATTTGTCACCGAATGTGTCAGCAGATGTCCATGGAGTCCACCATCCAAGAGTTGAATGCGCCTCAGGACCATGGCCCATGCTTGAGGCTGTCACACAGTCAAAATCCAAACACTGCATTTTTGCAGATTCCTGAGTCTCAGATTTGCAATGCAAAGCTTTGGTTTGTATTTTTAAAAGAATCAAGCCCTGTGAAAGCATTTATATTAAAGACGAAATTACTTAATTTGACAGAGGAAAGAGTCTTGGGAGATTCAGAGGGAAGTAGGCAGACCTTGGTGCATTTCCTTTTTTCTCTCTTATCTTAAACCCTGAATCAAAGAACATAAACAAAGTTCTTCTTTTTATATTTATATGCATCTGTCTAAGTTGGCACTATCAATATGCTCCACACGTAATGGTATATATTTGCTTACTGGGATAGACTGGATTAAAAACTCTTCATCTTTCTGGATGGGATCCTGCAAGCTACAAATTCGAAAATCCTAAGAGCAAATCTTAGCAGAGCAAATACATTTTCTCTCTAGCAGCGCTGTCGTGGAGGGGAATGCGGTGCTCTGGGACCAGTGCCCACACGCTTCAGCTATAATTTTAGAACATCATTTTAAAACAAATATATATATAGTCTCCAAACTCACTTACACCAGCTCAATTTTGATTTTGGTAATGCCTTGCCAACAGTAGGGAAAAAATTGCAAGTGGATCTGGTGTTTGTCCCTGATGAATGCCGGTGCAGATAAACATCTGCATTCGATGACTAGCTCGTGTAATTTCTCGTCACTGCTCTGAAACCATGAGGGCCCCAGCTGAGCAGCCTTACTCACCTGCCTCAGGAGGTCAATCTCGGCAGCATACTCAGTGTTTAACCTTTTCTGTAAGGGCATTTTAGAAAGAGCCAAATTCCAGAGAAAATGGAGGGAAACCAAATAAATATACGTAAGTTTTTTCAGCCTATCAGTCCATTTTAAATACCCATTAACAACCTTATTTGTTTCCAAATGGGCGCTGTAGTTTTGAACCTATTGGTTATGGCTGTGGTTTGATACTATAATGTGGGACCAGAAGAAGCAGTTGCCCCAGAATTCATCCAATCCTATTATGTAACCAAGTAATTTGATACAAATATAGGAAGTGGGTGCAGTGTTGTGTGCATCCCATGGTTTCCACATATCCATCAGTTGCAGTGTTTTAAAAAGTTTATACATAAATACATATATTTCCAAATACAAGGTTCCAGAATTTACCAAAGATTTACAAAGGGATCTTACAGAGCTAATTAAAAGTATCATACAATAGTAGAGAATTACCTAAATAAAGGAGGACATATTCCACAACTGAATATTGCTGAGCCACCAAAATGGTGATGGCCAGGGTTATTTGACGACAGGAAAAGATGCTCCTGGGACAGAGTTAAGTGGGGAGAAGAAGATCAGTTTACACGACAGAATGCGAGGTACGATTGTCTTTTTGTAAAAGTAAGTAAAATGCATAGAAGAATTCTGCCACAATCACCAGAATTTTAAGTGTGATTATCCTTGGGCAGGGGAATTAAGGGTTGTTTTTCCTTCTTTTTGATTATCTATATTTTGCACTTTATCTACATTGAATATAAGTGGCTTCTTTCATAAGGAAAATGGTCTTGAGTTTTAGAGGATGAGGATGCATTGGCGTGTCTTCAGGGTGGAAACTGGGCCGGAGGCAGCTTGCTCTGGGGAGAGGAGCTCAAAATTTCCCAGTGAGCCTCTGAAAACAGGGATTAAGTTGCAAAAGTTAAAGTTAAAAACAGGAAAATCTTTGTCTTCTGAAAGGTTCCTTGGGAAAATTGTACTGATAAGTCGATTTCCCCTCCTCCAGGCAGATAGCCCAGCCACAGACCTGTGCTCTCCCGAAGCCCCATATTTACAGTGGGAAACTTGCGGTTCCCTGGTCCCCGCCTCCCGTTCCAGGCAGGTTAATAGGTCCTTCACTCTTTCTCTTTTCCTTCTTCCATTTCAGTGTCAAGAAAAAGAGAAATATTCGTTCTAAAAGCTACCAGGGCTACACGAGAGTTATTTGTACATCCAATGAGTTCTTTACGGAAAGTACTTTTGGGCACAAATGACCAACACAGTAATCCTAGTTTTGCTCTTTCTAGACGCCCTCTCATGACGCACGTTGGGAGGAGTGGTCAACAAGCACGCCTGGGGGCTTTCCGCCTCGTTACCTGAGTGCCCCCCACTAAACCGGTCCACCAGAAAGCCCCCATCACGGACCAGACTCAGGCTGCTCTCCAGGGAGAAACCGGAGAAAATCAACATGCTGCTCTCTTTCTTCTTCAACAACCGACTTCTGCTGGCCTTAGCCTCAGGTCTTGCTCAGAGGCGGCCATTCTGTTAGAAGTAGCTGAGTGGCCAGGCCTTGACACCCCTCACCAATTCCTGTGCCCACTCACCATCTATTTCTTCCTTCAGTGAATGTGACAAGCTAGACAAAGGCTGCACGGTGAAGAAAGAAAGTAGATAATATTCTATTGCTACTTTCAAGGACTTCTCATCAAACAGAGGGAGACAGATGTACAAATAAATAAGCCATAAAGCTGTGGTCCCAGACTGGGGTGTCACAGATCCGCAAAAATGGGGCAAGAGAGCAGATGACAAAGAAAGAAAAAGAAAAAGAAGAGGCAGATTTAGAGTTGTTAGTTAAGGACGATTCTCAAAATGAGGATAATTCCCTATAACTCTTTCTGCCAAATAATACCATCATTTCATTTAAAAAAATACTTTTTAATTTGAAAAGAAACAGGAAGAGGGCCTGGCCTGGTGGTGTAGTGGTTAAGTTGGCATTCTCCATGTCAGCAGCCCAGGTTCATGGGTTCAGATCCTGGGCACAGACCTATACTACTCATCAAGCCATGCTGTGGAGGTACGCCACAGACAAAATAGAGAAAGATGGGCACAGATGTTAACTCGGGGCCAATCCTCCTCGGCAAAAAGAGGAAGATTGGCAACAGGTGTTAGCTCAGGGATGATCTACCTCACCAAATAAAAGAGAAAAAAAAACAGAAAAGAAGAATACAATCTCAGAATAAAGAACAGCGCTTGCCAAGAGGGGATAGCTAGAAAAGCTGTTCTGATCTGTCAGTCATTCTATCATTCCACCAATCTAAAGGTCTATCACGGTCATATCTTTTCTGTTTTGCTTTGGATTAGTGAGCATTTCTTGATGTACTGACATGGGTCTATACTTTGGGATTTGGGACCCAGACAGGACAACTTTCTGGTATAAAGGACATCCCCATGTTTGAGTGGGACCTCTGCTGGTTTGAAGAGCGTCCCCCCAAAATTCATGTCTACCCAGACCTCAGCATGTGACCTTCCTTGGGAAAGGGGTCTTTGTAGATGTAGCTTTAAGATAAGGTCATACTGGATTAGGGTGGGTCCTCATCCAAGGACTGAAGTCCTTACAAGAAGAGAAAGGCGAGACGAGAAGCAGTGAGAACACCATGTGACGAAGGAGGCAGAGCCTAGAGTGACGTGTCTCCAGGCCGAGGAATGTTAAGGATTGCCAGCAGAAGCGAGGAGAGAGGCATGGAGCAGACTCCATCCTCCAGAAGAAATCAGTCCTGCCAGCACCTTGATTCTGGACCTCTGGCCTCCAGAACTATGAGAGGCTGCATTTCTGTTGTTTTACGCCCCCACGTCGTGGTGCCTTGTTGCAGCAGCCCCGGGGAACTGATCTGAGAGCCTAGAAGGAGAGATCAGTTCACCTGACACTGAGAATGTGCAACCAGAGAAAAGGTTTGTAGAGATGGGGCACTGGACATGCACCTTGAGAGAAGAAAGGTGTCAAAGGTCAGAGGGTAGGGGGCCCTGGGGGCACAGGAACAGCATGAATCAGGCCCTGAACTGTGAAACAGCCTTCACAGTTGATGGACTGCAAGAATATTGCAGCCCTAGGCTATGTGGGGCACAGAGGGGCGGGGAGGGTCCGTCGGGAACAAGGCTGGACAGACCAGATCATAAGGGACCATTGATGCCAAACTAAGGAACTCGGCCTTTGTTCGTAATCACTGGAAACGCCTGCATGCCCCTAACTTACCAGCTGATTTTTGTGGGGCCAGTCATTTTTAGAGATTAGAAGGAAAAGATTTTAATAAAACTTCTGGAAGTTGGAGAAACTATCCAATCATCTCAATGACTCTTCTTTTGAAGGTACCTAATTTTTAGACATTTCTCACTTCTTTTAAGTATTATCTCTTTCTAAGATAAACGCACACATTCGCACAGCCTAGGACGCAGGATGGAAATTAAACAAATCTTATTGCACAATCACTCTAGTGAGGCCCTGGGCAAGGCACCGGACACACAGCTACAGGCAAGCAGACCTGACTCTTGCCTCCAGGGGGCTTAAATCTGGTAAAAATCTAGGTCAGAAATCAGACGTCTGAGCTGGTAGCTCTGGCTACGGGTGTCGAAAAGGAAAATTCAGGCCTAAGTCAGCCACCGAGAGAGCTTCTAGCTTTCGGAAAAGCCTATCTTGAATCTATATTCTTAATAATAAAATCAGAAAAAATGGACTGAGGAGCAGACAAGGGAGTGCATTGTGGAAGCTTCTTAATTGGTTTTCTTTAGCTGGAGTACAGAGCTCCGTTTCACAATTATCATATTTCCTTTCAAAGCAAGAGGAATTGTGTGTTGGTGGTTTACTCCTTCTACGGTGATGTTTCAGGGAGATGCCCATTACTAATGCCAATTAAAGAATTAGGAAGCAGGGAAGATGATGAAGATGATGATGAGTATCTGCCATCAAGGTTCAGATCTCTGGGCACCAAGCCGAACTCTGGGACTTGGGTCTGAATTCCATCTTTGACACTAACTGAAACATGACCCTTGGACAAGGCATTGACTCAATTTCCTCATTCATAGAATGGGGATGATAATAATAATAATGAAACCCACCTCATAGGCTTACTGTGATGACTGAATAAAATTATGTATATACAGCACCGTACCTGGAATGCACGCAGCAAATGTCAGCTAGTAGCATTATTTTTCTTATTATTTTAATTGGATGGATTATTTGATAGGGAGTGAATGCTCATGGTGGAAAACTAGCAGGAAAAACTTATGATGCGTTTTACCCAAGAATAACTTGTGTGTGGTCATGAAACGAAATATAATGATGATTCGTCAGTGATGTTCTTGTGTCACCAGGCCCTGCCTGCTGGGGGTTGGCAAAACGCCGGGCCAGGATGAAGAGTTTCCTTCAGATTGTTTTCTTGCAACTTTTTCTCAGCCTCGTTTGTAAGTAACACCAGAATATGTCACTGCAACCTATGTCAGATTGACTATCCTTACATCAGGACTGACAGAGCATTTTGAATATCCTTCCCTCATTCTCTGGTTGATCAAAGTTCATTTAGGCCATTTCCAATTTGTTGTTCTTATCCTCAGAAACTTTCTCTTTTGGATCATCATCCTCTTTTTACTGATTGGCAAAAGATCTACATAAATTAAGGCCATTAATCATTTGTCCAAAATGTTGTAAATATTTACCCTGTCTGTATTTGGCTTTTAATTTTGTTCCTCCTCTTAGTTTTTCTTCATTTGACCTTTTTGTGTTTTATTTTTACATAGTCGCATCTATGACTATTCCCTCTGTAGTTTCTTCAATTGATTTATGCTTAGAAAACATCCTTCCGAGGTTAGTTATATTTCTACCTATGTTTTAGTTTAGATCTTGATTTTTTCTTTTTTATATTTGACGGACTAATCCATCTGGACTTTTTTGTATTTTCTTTGGAGTAGGAATCTAAGGTTTTTTGTTTGTTGCTTTATTATGTTTTTACAAACATTAGCTGATGTTGCAGCATTATTTGTTAAACCAAAATGTTATTTTCCACTTGATTTTTAAAGTGCCTACTTTATCACATAATAAATTCTTTATCTACAGGCAGCTGTCCCTGAAAACGCCCTTAGAATGATTGTCAGTATCTTCAGAGGAGGTGGGAGAAGCTGGAACTTCCATGACTCGAGGAGAGAAGGAGCCAACCACGCGTAAGCAGGTCTCTCTGCCCAGCCATCTTTTCCCCATGGTGGCCTCCTCTCCCTGGCCATATGCCACCCCTTTGCTAATAGGTACTGGCCTCAGAATTCCTTTGGCTGGCTTATTGGCATTTCCTGAGTGAACATTAATGCCCACTGCAGCTTAGTAAACACGTTACTGCATATTGAAGTGCTTAACAAACGCAAAGTCTGGGCCAGGGCAAGCATACCCAGCACAGTGAGTCCATCCTCTAGGTACAAGTTGATTCTCGAGGCCACAAGAAGAATCTTGAGAGCATTGCCCTGGGCCCTGACCACACTGGGAAAAAAGCTGACACAGTGTCTTCACCTGCCAGGTAGATTTCCAGAGTCATCTAATGGTAAGAAAGAAACAAGGGGGCTCCATTCAAAAGCTCAGTACATTAAAAGCATATCCAGTTACAGATACTTAAATGGAAGCCACTGGCTAGGTTACTGCCACTGCGCTTCTATCAAAACTTGGATCAAGCAATTACTCAAGATGTCTCCCATCCATCCCCAGTTATATCACCAGAGGCATTGCTGATCCATATGTAGATCTGGGTGAGAAGTTGTCTTCTCCTTACCAATCTCCATGCCTATTAATGCCTAGGGCATAACAGGGTGAACTTTTATTAACACTACATGGGTCGGAGCAAGGTGGATATCCATGCCGGGTGGAAGGAGCCACAGAGGAGCACAGTGGGCAAGGGTGGCATGTGGCAAGGCTCACTGGAACTCAAGCCAGATGCAGGGGCGCCCAGGGGATGTAGTGGGGCTATGGTGTCTGAGTCCAGTGGGATGGCACGACGGTGTCAAGGAGGACTGGAATTGAGGGTGCGCACAGGTGTGTGGTGCAGCTGTGGCATCAGAGTCCAGTGGGATGGGGTCTGGGGGGAGGGCACTCTGAGATTGGGAGCCTGAGCAGGATGAGGGTAAGTGGAGGTAAGGCTCCCAGTTGGATGAGGAGGGGAATTGGAAGGGCTGGGCTCCAGAGCAAAGTGCCAGAGCCTGGCAGGGAGGAGGTGTCCATGTAGGAGGGTGCCGGGCAGCACCAGGAAAGCTTACAGCTGGGGTCAGTCCAGACAGGGATGTGAGAGCAGTGACAGATTCAGGAGGAAGCCCACGTAGGGGTGCGGTCTGGTGGGAAGCCAAACAGAATCTGGAGGGTTGGAGTATTCAGTCCAGGGGGAGGGGTGGCAGTGGTGATAGAAAGTGGCTGGGGGCGCTCATTGTTGGGGACGGAGTTATAAATACCAACAGGGCAAAAGCTAGGACCATCCCTGTGGGGCTGGATTTGAACGTGGGTCCTGGGGTGAACTCATGGATTTCAATATGGAGTAGATACATCTAGAAATAAACATAGATATCAAGGTGTGTGTGTACATGCGTATGGTGACCACCTCTGTCTGCTGAGATCAGCACACCTAGTGCCCAGATCTTGGCTTCTAAATCCCATTCTCTTCTCAGAGCAACCAGCGCTCCTGGCTGACTTACAGTCCAGGGCAGGGCACAGCGAGGATGAGTCTGAAACCTGTTGTCATACCAGATAGTGAAGAAGGACCTAAAGAATCATGACACATAGGGCAGCTTGAAGGGACTCCATTCCCAGATTCTCCCAAATCTGAGAACATTTGAGCATCAAGATGAGTGACAATAATGTTGACAAAAATAATCCATAACCAATCTATAAATGAAAATTTGGGAGAGTTTATTCTGAACTAAAATCTGAGGACCATGGCCTGGGGCCTTTATTCCCAAAGGAAGAAAGGGCACCAAAGAAGTGGGGTGCACAGAGTGGTTATATACCCCCAAACAGGATGTTTCACATATGATTGAAATGTCCCTTTGACAATAGTCACGAGACTGCTCTGTCGGCACGGCGATTGATGGACACAGCAGGTAGGTCTGCTGTCTGGGTGAACTCAGCAGGATGGCAGGTCTGTTGTCTCGAGCTGGGTGGTCACAGGTGAGCTGGGTGGTCAAAGGTGAATGCAGCAATCAGTTCCTAGCCTAGGGAAAGATGCTTCTCCTTAAGGAAATGCCAATGTGGGGGGAAGCTGCACCTTTATCTTAAGGCCATTTGTTCTTGCCATAGTAAATGTTTAAAGCAGATATACAATGCGTGCTCAATGGCCACAGTCAGGCCCTTTTTGGAAAAAACAAAGTCAGGCCGAATTAGGTTTACACCAAATGTCTTCCTCATATACTCCAATATATCCTATTGCTCGCCATTTCTATTTTTCAATAATAACAGATTATAATCCATTGAATGAAATGGAAACCATGAGTCTATATTGAAAAAGATAAATACGGAAATGGATAAATTAAATGTTGGATGAAAAGCAGGATATTTACATAGTTCTGAAGTAGTTCCCACCCAATACATATTAGTGACAAAGGGGAAAAGAAGTGAAGAAGGCAGCTGACAGCACCCCATCAAGTGTCCAGTGAACACCATCAGTAACGAGACGAATTGCTCCTGCATCGTCCGTGCCAGGCGCATGACCGAATCGTGAGGAAACATCAGGCAGAGCCAAACTGAGGGAAGTTCTCCAAAAGGCCCAGCTCATAATCATCACCGTGCCAAAGTCATGAAGTCAAAGAAAGATTGAGGAATGTTTCCAGGATTGTGGAGAATAAAAAAATGTGACAACTAAATGCGACATGTGGTTCTGAAGTGGATCCTTTTGTTCTAAAGGATATTTTTAGGTCAAACATGAAGGGGTCTGAGAATTAGGTGGCAGTGACGTATCATTGTGAATTCTGATTTTGTTGGCTCTATCGTGGTTATGTAGGAGAATATCCTTGTGTTTAGAAAATACACGCTAAAAATTCAGAGGTTTTGAGACGTTGTGTAGGCCATTTATTCTCAAAAGGTTTAGGAAAAAATTATCAGTGTTGTACTTGCAACGTTTTTATAAGTAGTTTACACTTGTTTAAAAACTCTTTCAGACTTTCTATGGGTAGTACCTTTATGCATGAAGGGAAGATAAAAACTTCTGATAAAAATAAGTTCCTGGAACCCCTCACAGCCTCTGCACCGCCAGGGACGTTCCTGCGTCCACTCTCCCTAGCAGTGACCTGGAGTGGCTCCCAGGCCACGTGAGTGTTAGCTGTGATGACACAGGCATGCCCTCGGGTGCTGGTGCAGCGCGTGGTGATGAAAGCCCCGCAGTTTGCCAGCGTACCGAGTAAAGGACAGTGAGACCAACAGATGACATCCGTCAGCTGCCAACCCAGGAGGATCGGAAAAGGCTGACTGGCTCTACCAGAGCGAGCAGAGAAATGTCTGTCCTTGGAACCCAGTCAAATGAACATCCAGTGAGAAGAGCTCAGAGAATCTTAGGACCGGGGATAATGGCAACACTAAAAATAACCAGAGCTACCATTTACGCTGTGTGCTAAATGCTCTCCTCTACCTCTCACGTGAGCATCGCAAACAGCCTGCGAAGGGAGTTTAATTGGTACCCCTCCCCCGAGGAGATGTGAAACCTGAGTCCCAGAAAGTTTAAATAACTTGGCATGCGGTGATGGATGTGAACTAGACTTATTGCGATGACCATTTCGCAATATATACAAATATCGGATCATTCATTATGTTGCACACCTAAATTAGTATAATGTTATATGCTGATTATAGCTCAATAAAAAAAAGAAGAAGAAATAAGTAAATAATGTGGTGAAGGTCACTCTGCTATTTAATCATTACAGTAGTCCTATGAAGGGGGACAATTATTCTCTCTCCCATAGATGAGGAACCTGAGACAGAGACGTGCTTGGTGGCTTGCCTTCGGTCACCCAGCCAGCGAGTGACGAGCAGGACTTCCTCACCCTCTCACTCACGCACGACCTGCTCTCGGAGCCCTGCGCTCCCCTGATTCCCAGGGCCTTACTCTAAGGGCTTTCACTCATTGACACAGTCCTCGTCACGGCAGAACTCTGTAGCAAAAATCACGTGAGCGCATTTCAATACAAGTGATGTTTCCAACAGCCTAGGGAGTGGAACAGCGTTCCTGGCTCACCCTCCGTGCTGGCTGGTGGGGGCCGTCTGCACAATTATGTCCACTCTTCCTAGAAGCAGACAGCTTTCCTTCCTTGTTCCCAACTGCCAATATCCTCTCAATGCTTTGGAATCGTCACAGCACAGCAGGTCAAGTCTCATCTTGCCTTGCAACTGGAAGCTCACAGCCAATACACTCAGGATGAGGGGCTCCCGGGTTGAGGGTCTTCTCATTGGACGTCCTTGCTCTCCTTGAGCCTCTTCTTTCAAATACGTAAATAATACCAATGTTCAAGGCTAACCATAGAGCCATTGTATCGATAAGGACCATCTCGGTGACCGAAAGCAGACATGGAGGACACGCCCATGGATACAGTGAAGGCGTGTGGCTGTGGCCAGAGCTCCATGGCCAGCCTGTTGCTATAACCAACCAGGCCATCTGGTTTTAACTCCCTCCCTGCAACCAGAGATGTCCTCTCGACACCTCACTGAGCAGCAGCTGAACCACCTCGCCTGACAGCACTGGGAAGCTGAGATCTAACGGAAGGGAGAGCCTGGGGAGGGCTGGGGTCCCAGAACAGCCCCACCGTGTTCCTCCATCTATCGGGGTGTCCTTTTGGCCCCCAACATGCACTGAGTGCCTGGCCTGTGCTGCGAGGGCAGGTGGCAGGGAGCCCCAGTGCTCCCAGGAGCAGAGGTGGAGGAAGTCTGCAAGGAGCTTCCCTACTCACGATGCCCCTCAACTGTTCAAAGCAGGGTTTCAGTGCGCCTCTTAGGACAAGAGGCAAAGAGCTGAAACTGAAAGTGCTGGTCCCCAGCGCAGGGCCTCCACGACCGGCTGTATGTCAGGGCTGAGTGGTTCTCCTTCCTGAGCCCTGCTCTGTTCAGTGGGTTTTCCCTGTCCCTTCACCGTGTCAACCCTCTGAGGGGAGGAGGGCCAAATCCTGATGCTTTTCTCCTTCTTGATAACAGTCTAGACCCCTCCTGGCCAGTCTGCCATGTGGAGAGAGTCCTACCACAGTCACTTCTTTCTGCTTCATGTTCAGGCTCAAACGGGTGAAGGAGACAGGGATCTGAACGGAAGATTGAGGCTATAAAAATGACGGCTGCTGCACAAACACGAGGCGTAGATATTATCCTAGCTACGTTTAGGAGCATGAGGTGGAATGACTACTCAATAAATGAGGAACAAAGTCACTTCTTTGATCTCCTTATTAGCCACTGCCAATCATCCTTGCATTGTTCACTCCAGCCCACTCTGGAAGCTTCAGTTCCTCCCACCCAGCCCCATGTAGGACTTCCACCATTCAAAGGCACCGTTTGAATCATACAGTAATCCTACTGATATTAATAATAACGATGATGATAATACTGGCTAGTCACCATAATAAAGATTTTTTAAAACATTCATGGTATCACCCAATATATAACAAGCGGTTTTATTACTTTTCATTCGTAATCTTAATGCTCACAAGATTCTTACTGTCAACAGAGACCACAGCTTCCTCACCAGTCTGAAATACTTGATGGTCACAGGCAGCCCCTCTCAACTCCTGGTGCTCACCCTGTCAGCCCCCGGTGGGACTTTTGGAAAATACAGCCCCTCGGCCAGGCCCCAGGGGTTCCAACCCAGTGTGTCCAGATGGGGGCCCTCCACTCTGGGTTTGAAAGCTCCGCACGCAGGTGAGCCTGCTCTGACCCAGCTGCAATTATTTATGCCCTCCTTTCATCTCGGCCCCGTCTCTTGGTCAGGGTGATATTTTCGGGCCTTTATAAAAGGCTCCATTTCCTTTTGCATTAGCGGCTTCATTACAGTTCTAGAACAACATTCTAAATTAATACAGGAAGTGGACTCTGTCCACACGGCGCTGATCGATGAGAACGTGCCGTCCTCAGATCAGCGTGGACAGAAGTGGGGAAGCAGTGCCCTGAGGAGGCCTGTGCTTATCGGAGACCAAGGGCTTCGGGTTTCTTTCAAGGACAAAATGAGTTTTCCCAGCTCCGTGATTGGCAGCTCTGCAAAGACACCACACAGATACCATCCTGCCTTTTGGCAACATTCCCTTGTTTTAGTCCTCGCCAATCTCAACCTGGTTGTAAACTGCTATGGAACAAATGTCTCTAAGTTTGAATTCCTTCTCTCTCCCTCCCTCTCTCTCTCCTCTCCCCCCAGCTCCCAAATAACGTATTTGACTTTGAAATGAGGCCATAACTCTTTCATCAGCTCATGACAAAATTCACTCCTTTGTGATGATTTTCAAAAATCGGAGAGCAGCTCCGTCTTTCTCATCAAAGACTCCAGGGAGATGCCGACTGCCCGTGCGTCTTTGTCCCTAAATTCACTGCAACTGCGTCTATCCGGCACGTTTCAAACGTACATCTTCCCGTTTGAGGCTGAGATCATTGTGGGAGGCGTCGCACAGAGGGCTGTTTTTATTCTCCGTTCTTAAGTCCACGGCAGCCCAAACAAGAACAGGACGACACGGTGGAGCCTGCAAGAGCGCGGGGCCTCTCGCTCCTGCGGGCGCAGCATTGTTTCACAGGAACCGCGGAGGAGCTCTTCCGCCACCAAATCCATTTGGCTCTATTCAGGAACTAAGTACAGGAAGGTAGTTATTGTACAAGATTAGTTTCCTGTAGGCCATAAATTGGCAGTAGCAGAAAAATACAGGATGAATTTATTAGCGTGCAAGGTCAGCTAAAAGGAAGACGAGGCGGGGCGATTGTGCTGTTTTCTTTCACCGAGCCACCTCCCAAACCTCAGCGAGGCTGAAAAAGACCCTTAACTACTTAATTATTTCTTAATAGTTTTAAGCAAATTCAAAAGGCTGCTCGTTGCTAAGTGCCCGGAGGTCAGAGCTGCCTGGAATCTGTTTGGAATGCCTGTCTGGACTGGAGCTTCTGAAACCTGATTAGAAGCCTCTACAATCTATGGCTTTGTGAGATTTTGTGTTTGGGGTTTTTTTCTCAGCCTTATTTGGTGTTTGCTGGTAGCCATTTACCTTGAAGCTAGAATTTTACATTTGGGAATAAAAGAGCAGCTTCTAATGGTAAAAAAAAAAAAATAAAAATAATCAAATCAAAAATAGAATTATATCCAACCAGAGGTATGATAATGTGATAAATGTCCCTCTAGACATTTACTGTGGAAAGAACAGGAACAAGTCGCATTTTAAAGAAGTTAAAAAGTGAATGCTTCTTTGAAAACACCTAGCTGCAGGTAGGCAGAAAGGTGGGCTACTCTCCTTATAAAGACGCTTACAGTTGGAGACAGAACCTCGTTACCTGAGCCTTTCCCCTGTTAGAAACATAACCCTCCTTTTTTCCTTTTGATATTTTTCCAAATGGCTTAAAGCTGTCAGGTAAAATTAGGCCCCGCTGGTATGAGATGAAGTATTTGGATCCGGTTTGCTAGTGCTTTTGCATGAAAGGTTGTAATTCAAATTTTAATTATACCCGAGATCTGCAGCGGGTTATCGGAGACCCCCTTCTCAGTTACTCTGAGGCCCTAGGAGCCCCCACCTGGCCTCAGCTGAGCCTCCGGCCGCCTCCCCCCCCCCTCCGTGTGCTCCTCCACATGCTCCCGAGCGGAAGAGGCAGAGGATGAGGAGCAGGGTGGGGGCCTCTCGTCCCTTCCTGGGGCTGAGGACCTTGCTGTAGATGCGCTCTCCCAAGTCTTGGGGTCTGCAGCACATACACAGCAAAAAGGCGTGGAGCTCAACATGTCTTGACCCAGAAAGGGCCCAATTAGCCTTTCCTGAACAAGGGCATCTTCCCTGGGGCATCACCTCCTTGTGCCTAGGAGCCCTGTGCTTTGCCGTCACAGCCTGGCCTGGACTGCCCACAGTGGTTGGATAGAGCTAGGGAGGTCCGGAGCTGTGCCTCCAGTTCAGAGGTTCAGACAGGCTCCTGCCCGTGCTGGGCTGCCCTTCCTGATGGTCCAAGGAACTTTGGAGCTTCTCCAGTGTGTCCACTTGTCCAAGCTGTGCTGCTTTTATCAGAAAGTTTGAGAAAATTCCCTCCTAAGGACAGATCTTAGACAGATGCTGTAGATGTACTCAGAGGCATCCTGCCCCAGCGCCCGGGTGAAGGGCCCCAGAGCAGTGAGCCACCCCCGTCCCAGTGCCCACCTGCTCAGCGCTGCTGGGGGGCGGGGGCTTCCCGCATCCCTACATTCGATGATTTATTGAAGGATTGGGTAATAGCAGCTCGGCTGGACTTTTGATCCTGCTTCACTCCCTCAAGGAGAGGAGGGTCTGGGGAGAGAGCGAGCCCCACCTGTCTCTGTCTGGCATCAGCTGGAGCCTCAGGGTCAAACCACACTCAACCTCTTTGATCTTCTCTGGGCCAATTATCACAAAATAAATTCCGAAATTGAGGGGGAAGTCCACATCCTAAATTGTACCAGAGAGAGCCGTCGCAAGGCCTTCAGAGACCAAACACTAGCAGGCAGCTTCTTCATTGACTCAGCACAACGAGTCTTCACACGGCCCAAATCCACTGTCCCCATAACAAGGGCGACTTTTCCTCCCCATGTTGTTCTGAAGTAGGTTTTTGCCAATCTTGTAAACCCCAATGCAACAAATACTTAAACCTAAGTAGTAACCCTGGGCCCCACTCCACGTTCACGGCTCTGTGCAAGACAAGTGAAAAAAGACAATCTACAAGGGGTCTGCTGGATTTCTTGGTTCAGGCATCCTCAGAGACATGCTTAGTTACAAATTCTGTTCCTACACAAAATAAAAAAAATAGCTCCAAAATGGAGGGAATGTTCCAGAAGAGCCAGAAAGCTTCATGGCTGACTTCAAAAATGATCCTGCAAGCTGCATGTGCTGCACATGGGCCAAGTTGGGGTGAAGGATGAACAGCTGAACAAGACACTGGCCTGCGAGGGAGGAACTCTGCTCTCCTCTCCTCTTCCGGCTCCGGGCTGCCGCCACGAAAGCAGCATTCAGAGCTGCACATGGCTCCGTGGGTAGAGAGTGGGATGGCGCTTGCTCCTCTGTAAACCCATGGAGGGTCCTTGCCTTACAGTGTGTGATGTTACATCCCCCACCTGGTGGGTGGTGTCACCTCTGGAGCCACAGGAGCACAGGCAGTGGCCTTGGCTCACCTGTCTCTTCTCACTCAAGGTTACCCCTCCCCTTTCCCCACTTGGCCGGCCACCAACTCTACCCCTCCGCGATGTTGCATTGAGTCGGTCCTGCTGAGTCCCTAGGCATGGCCCGGTGAGATCCTCTGGCCCCTACATGGGTTATTAAAGACATGGATGCCCCCCCGACCCCGGACTCAGACTCCGGACAGCATGTAACTATGAATGGTGAGGCCCCAGGAGTGGAGAGGAGGAAACAGAACCTTGAGGACCACGAAGTTTCGGGGGCACTCTGCTCCACATCTTGAAAGACTATCAGAAACCAAAGATTGATTCTTTTCACCACCACCCACACCCACACACACCCCGTGGCTGGCTCTCAACTCAGACAAAATTATGTGCTGCCTGAGGACTGGAGCTAGCAAATGCTTTTCTCATCAGTGAGTTCAGAAAATCCTGTATTTCCCCAGCCCAGAGAGCGAATCTCAGGAAAAACCTGAAAATAACAACTGCAGACCAGCAGCAGTCTCCCATTTCAAGGGTGTGGTCAAAGCCACTTTGAAGCCAACAGAGTAGACAGAACCCAGGCAGGATGAGAACACAGCAGTGTAACAAGCTTGAGTAAGTAACACAGCACCAAGGAAACGTGAGCACACTGGGGGCAACAGTGCAGGCAGTACCGTGTGAGGATAAGTACGATAAGAAACAGCATACTGCACTGATATGCTTTTAAAAAATCTCCTTATTATAAAAACCAAAAAACAGAATGTGCCATATTGCACAATGGAGTATTACCCAATCATAAAAAAGGAATGGAGTATCGATGCGTGCTGCAACATGGGGAACCTTGAAATGTTATTCTAAGTGAAAGAAACCAGACACAAAAAGCCACATAAAGTATGATTCCATTTATTTGAAATGTCCAGAATGCCCAAATTAATAGAGGCAAAAAGTAGACTAGTGGTTGCGAGAGGCTAGGGGTAGGGAGGAATGGGCAGCGACTGCAAATGGATATGGGGCTTCTTTTTGGGGTGATGTAAATATTCTGGAATTTGATAGTGGTGATGGTTGCACAACTTTGGAATATACTAAAAACAAACGACTCGTACACTTTAGAAGGGTGGGTATTATGCTATCTGAATCATATCTCAAAAGAAATAAAATAAAATGAATGAGGGGCAATGACAGATGAAAACGGAAATGACTTCCCTTATCCATTACACCTCCGCACAAGGCCTTAACCTTGCACCACTTTTATGCAATAATCTCTTTCAAGGCAAAGTTCACTGGGGTTTGGACAAGGACCCAATGTCACAACAAAACTTTGTAGAGGACCTGGTTTACTCAGTTTCCTGGCTAACTCACACGTCTCTTTTGGGTTTTAGTTTTAATGAACCTGCAGTGGAACTAAGAGGCATCTAGAAGGAACTGCCAACTTGGCCAAGACCTCAGTTGTTTGAATAACTTTGGCCTGGAAACCAGGCACTTTTGTCTATTTCATAACAAATCCCCAACTCAATGAAATGTGTCTTTTAGTTAACTAGGGTCAGGAGATTTTCATTTTGCTATCTACGGGAGAGGGCTTCCTTGCCAACTCGAGCTGGGTTTGTAGGCAAGCTAATTTCTCAATCAAGGTACGCTAACTGTGTGCTCCATTATGCACGTTTCCCATGCCCTGATGGCAACAGAGCCCCCTGGCTCAGAGCCGCAGTTTCCACATCAGTAAACGTTGAGTAAGAAATTGTATTTCTTAATTGCTTAGGCACCAAGGACAGGCTTACAGGGGAAATGGCATCGTGTCCCTATAACCACAGATCTTGGAGACATGAAGTAGACCTGAAGGAAATAAGAATATGAAGAGACAACAGAGACATCATTTTCCGCAATCCTCAGGCATTTCGATGCGCCTGCCCTTTCTCACAGACCCCACTCTACAGTGGCAGGTAAAAGTGACAAAAACACAGTTCCCAGGGCCACAATTCTGTGTTAGAATTCACCTGATTCCCCGGTTTTCACGTTGTTATTTACGTAAGTGCCTCCCCATCCTTGCCCTTATGACCCATGTGCACTCTCCACGTGGCTTTCTGGCCTCTCTTTCTCTCCTTCTCACCTCAGCACACCCTCTGACTGTGGCTCCCCCTGAGCAATGCCCTGTGGACTCTTAACGTGCCTCCTGGAGAGGCTGATCCTCAACATTCTGCACCCCAAAAGAAACAAACAAATGAATTCCTTCCACATCCTGCTGACCATCATCGCGGAAAGTGCCCATGTGGGAACATCTGGAACGGGGAGCACAGTGCACACAATGGAAGGCTCTGCTTGCTGCTTGGTTGGTTGGTTGATTGCTGTCTCAGAGGTTTCTGACTGGTTCATCCTTCCCTCCCCTTGATTCTGGGACCCAGAAAAAAATGCCTGCCCCACAGTAGAAATGTAACACGTGCGTGCTGAATGAAGGTTAAGAGCATTTTGTAACTTAAATTTAAGACTTACATAACATTAAGGTGTAGGCCCCAGAGCTCCTTAAATGCTAGGAACTGTGCTTTCTGATCCTACTGCTTCCTCCATGATGGTGTGCCCATAGCTGGAGCTGAGACCTGGCCTTCGATCCGGGCTGCACTGATGTTCCGCTTGCCTCAGCGGGGCTGTGACCTCCCTAAAGCTGAGGCTCTTCGTCTCTAGGATACGGAATCAGAAGGAGGTGGACGGTCAGACACGGGGAGGCAGAAACTGACAAAGGATTCCAGGAGGGAGAGTGCAAAGTTGAGATGCAGACGAAAGGACAGCGGGGTGAGTTCTTCCCGCCAGGAGGACCGTGTGCACTCCCCATGCTCCACGGAGATCTTCTGTTTATGAGTCTGGCTTCTCCACTGGAGCCTGAGCTCCTCCCAATAAAGGCCACATCTTATTCATCTCCACACTTCACACACAGTAGGCACATAGTGAATGCCTGCTTCAGTGAGCTGAGCTTCCAGTATCTTTTGAAAAAGAGTACAAAGCTATTTCCCTCTCTACCTCAGTTTCTCTGTAACGTGAGGAAAATATTGGTGCTTATATTGGAAGGTTGTGAGGATTAAATGAATTAGTACTAGTTAGATGCTTAGAAGAGTGTCTGGCACATAATAGAGTGTGCTAAAGGTGTTTGTTAATTAACGATAAATTCTTATGGCAATTTTGGGTTGGAGGAAGGACAAACGGGAAAAGCAGCAAGCTGAGAAAAGGCAGGCTGCGTCCATCGACCTGACTAGAGCACGTGACACGTAAACCATTACCAGGTCTGGAGTGAGAAGCCTGAACAAGAGGGTGAGAACTTTGGACTCGAAGCCAAGGTTTTGGCTGAGGAGCAGCATGATCCGAGTTGCATTCAGGAAATCGGACCTGGCAGTGAGGGATTAGAGACCTGGAGATAGAGAAGACTGAGTGGGAGGGAGAGGTACCATCTGTCTGAGAATCCCTGAGGCCCCAGGCAGACGGCGGTTGTGATGGGAATGGGAGGAGGGAGAGACGGGAGGAGAAAGGCTCTGCAGAGTGGACAGAGGGTCAGGACTAAGAGGCGTCCGGAGAGATGCTCAGATACCAACTGGGCAGCGAGGATAACAGGGCTGCTCTCAGAAACACAGAAAGAGGGGAGCCGATTTGAAAGCAAGACTGAACTCCGATGCCTTGAACGGTTCCGGTCAAAGGTGAGAGCAGATGTTCAGGAGGAGAGGGGTGCTTTGCCATTGAAAGTGGGGATGGGATTCTCAAGTTTGGGGTTCCTCGATTATGAGTCTGGTGGTCTAACTTCCATCACAGAAGATACTGACACTGACTTTTCCAGTCTGCCTTGCAGCTGGGCATTAGTATATGGCCTGGAACCTTCAGATCAGACACCCCACCCAAGGCTTTGAACTGGCAGCATTCTGGAGTTCTGGAGCAGCAGCAAGTTTGACTTCCTGGGCCAAAGATGGCAGTGTGTTCAAGGCACTGCTATATGCATCCTCTAGGACACAGTGGCCAAGACAGGGTGGCCCAAGTAGACCAATTACACAGCAGGTTCTGCAGCACCATTCCTAGCTATTTCACCCTGAGCATGGTTCTTCAGTCCCTCCAATAATTCTGTGAACTATTCAACTTCTCTCTTTTTGTAAATAACAACTACATGAAGATGTACTTCATACACAATAAAATTCATTCTTTTAAGGTATAAAAAAAAAAAAAAAAAAAAAAAAAGAAAGTGGGGATGGGAGCCCAGCAGTCAAGGGATGAAAGCAGAGGCTTGGGAATCATCTGCCTAGAAATGAAGGTGGAAACCTTAGAAATGGGTGAGTTGGATCTAGGAGAGAATAGATCGAGAGATGAGGTCAAGGGGGGACCCAGGTGAACAACCACGTCTAGAGGTTGGGAGGAGGGGAAGAGCCAGTGGATGCCGGAGAGCAGGAAGAAGACCCAGTGAGCACAGGGCTCAGGAGCCTATGAGTGAGGGACTTTCTGGAAGGGGAGAGCAGTCAACTGGGTCAGACACTGCAGAGATGGAAGAGGACAACAGATCTCAGTAAGGCCATCAGATTGGGCAACAATGTGACGCTCAAGAGAGCAATTCAGTTATTCGAGGAATGGGGGCGAACGGATGGTAAGAAACAGTATATGGGTCTATGGTTCCCAAACTCCAGTGGTTCTCAAAGCGTGGTCCCCAGACTAGCAGCATTAGCAGTACCTGGGAGCCTGTCAGAAATGCAGACGATCAGGTCCCACCCAGACAGGCTGAGTCTGCATCTCAGGGCTGGATAACTTATGTGTGTGTGTTTTGTGTGTATCTGAGTGTGATTATGTGAGTATGTATGATTTGTGTGAGTGTGTGTTTATGTAGTGTGTGAGTGTATATATGGTTTGTGAGTGTGTCGTGTGTATATGTATTGTGGTGTATGTGAGTGTATATGATTTGTGTGTAAGCGTGTATGGTGTGTGTGGTGCATAGCGTGTATGTGAGAATGTGTGTGTTTATGTGGTGTGAATGTGTATGGTGTGTATGTGTGTGTAAGTGACAGTGTGTATGTAAGTGTGTGGCATGTGAATGCGTGTGGGAGACAGGGGATGGATCTTTCTGTTTGAAGAAAAAATCTTTGAGAGAACACATAACAAAAAGCTCCCCTAAATTTCTAGCCTGCTGGTCGTGAGACTATCTATAGACATTTGTAAAACAGTACAGCTGTGTGCTGTACGGAGGAGCACAAGGCCGTCTGGGGAAACCAAAGGTTAACTGGGGACTGTGTCGATGTCACATGCTGGTGGTGATACCCTGCTATCATTTAGCAAAATGTCACCGTTGGAGGCATCTAGGTAAAGGGTACGTGGGGTCTCTCTGTATTATTTCTTATAATTGCATGGGAATCTACAATTATCTGAATAAAAACTTCAAAGAAAAATAGTGACCTTGAGTCATGACTATATAGTTTTTAATTTATTTGTTTTGAAAATCAACTTTTTATTGAATTTCAACTACAGAGCTGTGGCAGCATGCAATACAATTAATATAAATGTTATTTCCTAACACACCAATTAGTCACCACAGAGACAAAAAGCAGTTAGAAGGAAAAGTCAAAGAGAAAACCAGTGAAATTAGAATAGAAAAACAACATGCAGATGGATGAGATAACTGATGAGAGTATGACTTAAAAAGAGAGAATCCATCTAGATACATACAGCAGATCAACATTAGATACAGGGATCCTGGCTAGAAAATTGAGATGGATTCAAAGCCCTTTACTGTGGGATTTATAAATCTCCCCTTTTAATAAAAACTCTGCTACATTATTCAATTAATTTCTTCATTATCTCTGGGAGAGTTACCATGTAAGGCTGAAGAAAAAAATACAGTTAAATTATGTTCAAAACCCACACAAGACTTATTTATAAATACATTGCAGATAGAAATTCTTTTCCATTACCCCCTTGAACAATCGTAACATTAAATGCAGACTTGGCTCATGCTTTGCTCTGAATGGTCAGATTGTCTCAATAAGGCTCACCCTGACCACCCTGTTTAACACTGCAGCTTCCTTGTCCCCTAGCGCATTCCCTACCCCCCTCACTGACTTTTCTTTTCTTTTTTTTTTTTTTGAGGAAGATCTGCCCTGAGCTAACATCCACCACCAACCCTCCTCTTTTTGCTGAGGAAGACTGGCCCTGAGCTAACATCCATGCCCATCATCCTCTACTTTATTTGTGGGACGCCGGCCACAGCATGGCTTGATGAGCGGTGCATAGGTCCACACCCTAGATCTGAATGGGAGAACCCCAGGCTGCCTAAGTGGAATGTGTCAACTTAACCACTGTGCCACCAGGCCGACCCTCACCGGGCATTTCTTTTGTCTTATTTCTACAGCACTTATCCTATCCTAACGTACTATATTGTGACATATTTGTTACGTCTATAGTTTATTATCTGCCTTCTCCTCCCAGGAAATAAGCTATGAGGGAGGGGTCTGTGGGCATTGGGTGGGGGGGGGGGGAGGCATACATGGACGTACCTAAGACATAGTTGGTGCTCAATAAATGTTCATTTATTGAATGAATGAATTTTAAGCATTCAAAACTCTAATTTTCACTTCAAAGCTTTTGGGTAGAGACTGAAAAGAAAAAGAAAGAAAGCTTTGCGTATGGTTTATTCTTGTTGTTATTGATGCTGTTTCTTAGACATAGACATTGTGTGAGCTCCTGAACCAGGAGGACCGGGGGCAGGATAGCGTGATGAATGCAGACAGGTATTAAAATACGACCAAGACCAGGCCATGTCCTTGGTCATTCACAGTCCAGAAGGTGTGCAAAAACACATCCACGGATGACAACCCCACCAGGCAGAAAATGGTCAATGCCATAAAAGAGACAGAGGCTAAAGCTGGGTGATTCTTCCCTAAGGAGAGCTGACCTCCACGAGGGATCCCTCTGTGGCTGGGATTTGAAGATGCAATGGGACTTCAGTGCATGGAGAGGGGGTGTTCCACAGGAGGACGCCTTGAGCAAAAATTTGGGGCTGCACTTGCAGGGCCCATATGAGGAGCTCTGCTTGACTTGTGAAGCAGAGGTGTGAAGAGAAGAGGGGGCAGATATAACAGCAGGCCCATGTAACAGAGGGCTTGGAGGCCAAGTAAAGACTCATAATAGTGAAGAGCAAAGATGGCGCACAGTTAACTAGAAAACATGGATTTATGATGTAGTGTTAATTGCAACTTACGAACAATAGTGCAAGAGGTTACACAGTGGGAAGCATGTGCCACCAGGTCTCAGAAGCAGTGGTGACAGTTGCGGAGAACAGGAAGAGGGAAGGGTATAGAGCTATGTCCTCCAAGGAGAACTATCTTCGAGCGTTTCATCAGCTCTTCCTACCCCAGCTGGATCTAGAGCCACAGATGGGGACACTGACAATAGTCTATGTCCCGGAGACCCCAAACTCTCCTTAGGTGTCTCAGTTGAGGGTGGGGATGTAAAAGATGGGAGAATGCAGTTAGGTGCTCACTTAAGATGTGTTTGCTGTAACTAATTGCACTTGAGTTCCATTGTACTTTACAATTTCAATTTATTTCCCTAGATGTTGCAAGGCTTAGATCAATCCGCAAAGTAGAATCTGTTTGGCTTTCCAGATCCTGACCACCCAGGGCAGTACTTTGCCTGCTGGAAACCTTTACCAAGAGTCTTAACAGCCTCTACGTCTCATCCCAACATAGCACGTGGGTTAATGTGTATTTCCAACAATGGATACGGGTTTGTGTTGCTGGGTCCCACTCTCCAGTCACCTATGTCTCACCATGGGCCACAGGACACAGTGAAATAGCATCTCAGGGCCAGACCACATTCCCGAGCAGTGAGCAGAAGCTCACAGGAAACGCCAGCGTCCAGTTACGGGGACTGAACGATGGTGTCAGCCACATCACCACCATCCTCCTTTTGGCTATGAGAGATGCAAAAATTTAAAAGAGGTTTTGCTTTAGAATGTGACATGCAACAAATAATATAAATTCAATTTGTATTCCAGAGTATTGACTTATTGTGTCATCTTTAAAAAAATTTTTAAAGTTCAGTATGACATTTACTTTTCTTTTTGTATATAATCATAACTGATTACTATGTACATGTCTAAAGCATAGAAATTTTAAAAAATTGGAACTACAAAATCAGAGAAAAATCTTTGATTTAGAAAGAATTTCAAAAGTCCTTCTTTATAATGAACCCATATAGAACATGAAAAACAGGTCTATATTGTAACAATGCTTTTGTTTTGTTTTGGGTTCTTTAGAGGAAGAGGCTTTTCTGCAATTATATGTCGTCTCATTATCATCACCCACTGAACTGAACAGTTACCATGTAATAGTTATCTCATTTATTCCTCACAGAAATCCAGGATGATGGGGTATTAACCTCACTTTCCAGTGATGAAAATGAAGTCAGAGTGGTTAAAGAAGGATAAGATCACACGGCTGACAGAACTCAGATTGTGTGATTCCAAATTCTATGCCTTTTCCAGAACACTGCATTTCTTTACACCTAGCCTCTTCTAGTCCACACTTGCACAAACACATGCACTGCCTGGAAAGTTCTGACTATCAAGTAGTTCATTTTAGTTACTCTTTTTTCATTCCAAAAAGATACTTTTTTCCTGAAAACAGTTCTTTCAAGCAGAAGGTGCTTCAGGATTAAAATGGAACCTTTTAAACAGTGTCTGACTCAGACAGTTTGCTTTCCTGCTAGAATATCTATGAAAACACAGAAAAGGATAAAAACACAACACAGAAAACTAGGACTGCCCATCAACCCACTGCCAGCATCTGGGAGACAGGCCAGCTAAGGAGAAGGACAATAGGAGCGGATTGAGAAACAGCCCCCAGTCAGTGCAGCCGGCCGAGGCCTGGAAACCAGAGCACAGTAGCCCGGACAAGGGGGAGGCCCCTCGTTCTCCAGCTCCCACCCTCTGCTCCTCATTGCATAGGAAGACTGGTCGTCTGTTCCTCTATGGCACAGCAGCTGGGTTGGTTTTTTTTTTTTGGAAACTAGAGTAATAAATAACATAGAATCAATTGTTTGTAAAGTAAAACCTGTTTTAAAACCAAGGAGAACTCCACAGGTGTCTCTCCTCACCCACCCTGTGAGCCCTTCACCTCTCTAACCTCAAGACTGCATGGATCTGTGGTCTTCTCTCCAATACCACCATCACTGCCAATGCCCAGCCCTCTTTATTCCCCACCCAGGTCACCAGAAAGGTCTCCCCACTCCAATCCTGCCCCATCCCAATAAACTTCGCATGGCAATCAGCACGGTTTCCATAAATGCCAACTGGAACATCCCCTCTCATTGGATCCCCAGTCATAAGTTACAAAGCTGGAGCTCACTTTTGTAACCTCCCCACTCCCCAGTGCACACATGGTCCCTCTTGTCCTCCGAAACTCTCTTGCTAGAATCTCCCCGAACATATCAAGCTTGTTCTCAGCCCCTCTCCAGTGAGCTTTCTTCTCATCTCTCTGCCTAGAATGCCCCCCACACACAGACTCCTCCTTCACCCAACCCATTCCTTTTCCCTCTTTGACATAGCTCAAAAAAACTTTCCCACCAACCAGTCAGGAGCAGTTTCTGGCACAGCACACCCTGAAGACATTCGTCAGGCCCGCCACACACGCAGTTGTGCTGTGATCTGTTACTCTCGTCTCCTGTACTGCAACCTCCTGGAGAAAACTTCGGTCATTCATTCAGAAGCTATTTATTCAGCCTTGTTCATACCAGGCACTCACTGGGCATAAGCAGTGAAGGCACAAGTTCTGGAATTTTGATGCTTATGGATAAGCAATCCCATAAATCAGCAACATAATTTCTGAGTCCGGTGGGTACTGTAGCTCTTTCTTTTCCTCGCTCCGAGATCCAACCTAGTTTTTGACATAACTGTCTGCCAGATAAACTTGTTGAATGAGTGTGAAATGTAAGCATCAGCATGGTGATGCTAATGAAGTGTTGAGTATAGAAAAACATGCTCAGAGAACGTGTGATAAATAAGCAGATTTCGGCTGACGGGAACATTTGACATTGAAGGTATATAGGGGGTCTGTTCTTGTTTCTTTAAGGTAGTGGCAAAAAAGACAAGAGATACAAGTGGGGGAAGATAGACTCATTGATGAAGAAAAAAGCACTACTGAGTGTTTCCTTGAAGAGTTACAGGCTACCTTAGTCAATTCGGCCTGCTATAGCAAAACATCGCAGACTGGGCAGCTTAAACAACACGGATTTGTCTCTCACTGTTCTCCAGCCTGGAATTCCAAGATCTGGGAGCTTGCATGGTCGGCTTCTAGTGAGGAAACTCTTCCTGGCTTGCAGATAGCTGCCTTCTTGCTGTGTCCTCACATGGCGAAGAGAGAGAGAACACAGGTGTCTCTTCCTTTTCTTATAAAGACACTAATTCCATCGTGGGGGCTCCACCGTTATGACCTGATCTAACTCTGACCTGCCTCCCATAGGCCCCACCTCCTCACACCATCACACCGGGAGGGTAGACTGCAACATACGAATTTGGGGAGGGCACAAACAGTCAGTTGATAAAAGAGGATTCACTTCTCCTCTGATCTGAGCTTAAAAGAGACATGTGAAGGGACAGAGGTAAGTTGGTGGGGAAGTGATCTGCAAGTCGAGGAATTTGTCGTGGTGATTTCTTGTTTCTTTGAAAGTCTAAGTCAGGGGCAGCTCAGTGTGGGGGGTGGGGAAGGAATAGGGTGGGAAGTCGTGGGAAAACCATAAAAGTTAAAAATAACCCCGGAGGAGAATGAGAAAGGCAGCTTTCCAGAGGCTGAAAGAGGACGCCACTCCCTCCCCAGCCCACCAAGGCCCAGCTGCAACATCATTTGACACAGTTGTGTGATTTTCCAGGGAGGAGCTCTGTGTGCTCAGGTGTAGAGGAGAAGAAGAGAGAGGTGGAGAGAGGGACTCGCTGCTGAGAAGCAGCTCATAACCCAGCAGGTGCGCATGTCACGAAAGCAAGCAAACCACAACAGGGGTCGTCGGCTCCAGAAAACCGTCCACACCTGCTGTCGTGATGCATGGGGAGGAGGAGGTCAGCACCAAAAGAATAATGCAGTTTGAAAGTTTTACTTCTTAAAGCAAAGAAGATTTGTTAAACTATACAAAGTCTGGAGGATATGTAAGATAATTTGACCCCGTTCCCAGAACACTTAAGCCTAACCCAGAAGCTTCCAGTTCTCCGATTTGTTTTTATTGTACGTCAAAAATATTTCCTAATGTGTTTCACGGCTAACCAACCTATAGCCCTGGACTTCTCTCACATTCCCATGAGCCAGGATAATCCGTCTGTGTAATAGGGCTCATTCCAGGACAAACCTGTAATTGCCCCAAATGCTGAGCCCTGGTGAGATACTTCGGCACCCCAGAGTAAGTGAGGGACTGAGAAAACAAGTCAGATTTCAGACATTCTGCTTGTAAAGGGGGTCATGTGATTGGAAAGAAAACCAACAAATTTTTGAAAATGGGACACACGAGGAATGACCTTCCAGTTGTTTTCCTCACAATAAATTTCACTTAATCAAAATAAATGTTACGCAGCTATCTGTAGCCCAGAGGCTAAAAAGACTTAGGTATTGTCTACGTGGGCCTCAGTCCCTGCGCTCATGGAAAACCTAGTGTGAGAAGGAACTTGGCCCACGGTCAAGTCTAAGTTTGTAATACGAGCAGGAAGGGCTGGGTGTGTTCTCGGCACAGCAGCAGGTCAACTGGGGAAAAGGTGATGTTTACTGCAGGGCTCGCTCGGGAAACGTGGATTTTCTGCAGCTTGAGCTGAAACTGCAGCAAATTACGCAGAGCCACTGCAATCGGCCCTCGCCAAACAGCTCTGCTGCGTTTAGGCTAAAGGGGAAAGTTAGGCAACCGTCTGGAAAAATAGAAGACTAAGATCTGGAACCCACAGAGCCTGTGTCAACAGGCAAAAATGAAGGGAAGGGTTGAGAGAAAGGGCGGGGCCAGGCGGCCCTATGGTCCATCATGGAGAAGTCCAGCTCAAGTTGGCTTTGCCCCCTGTGCTGGTTCAATATGCTGGAATCCGCACAGAATGAATCCCCAGGGCCGTGTCTCATAAACCCGGTGGGAAGAGGGGGAGGAGAAGTGGTACGATTGACACAGATCCATGCACCATTGTACAGGCGATCATCATGCTTTCTACAGTCATTTGTTTGTGCCCCTGCAATTTGCCATTTGCTGAATAATTGCAACCAGCTCATTCCAAAACTCTTGGAGCAAATCAAGCCCATGGAGGCCAAATATAAAAGATGTTGGACCAAAGGTGTTGGAGCAAATCTGGACTTTTGTATTTAAAGGGTAATGTTGTGGCTGATATTTTAGGGTGTGACAAAATGGCCCACATCAACTTAAATGTTGAACAATTATTTGGGGCATTCTGATCAATGGAAAAAGCTAATCTTCATCACATGGGGAAAAAAAAAAGAACAAAATTGAGTAAAACCGACGCCTCCTTATTTTCAATAACACTTTTCTGGGCATAAATCATCTTGGAAGAATGCCTCAATTCACGTTTTTGACTACCCAATAAAGTCATTATGTCCAAACAGAGGTTCTTAAAATTATTTGGGGAGTGAAATGTCAGAAAGTTATGAAACATAATAAAATATTGATATCCAACTCTATTTTCAAAACCAGGATTTTTCTTTTTAGTGCTTAAAGGTATGTCAACATTGAGAGCATGTAACACAAACTCACGATGACGAGCCCCGCTCTCGGTGAAAACCCAGCTGTCAAACGACCGCGGTGAGCTGTTTCCAGGGGATTCTGCTAAGGGTTGGTGTTCCGGCACTCTTTTTCTTATCCGTTTAAGCGCTTTCTGGCAGATAAGCAGTAGAATGTGCCAAAGATTTAAGAAAAAGTTATTGGAGAACTTTTCAAATTGAGAAAGCTCCATGTCCTTTCTCCACCTTGTGCATGCAGGGGAAGGTCCTGGTGTGATTCGGTTGATGGAAGCCTTGGTTCAGCCCGCAGCACACATGTCCTCCACAGCAATCCACTGGGAGAACCTCTGTCCTGAGAGATCCTTCGCTTCCTATGTTCTGTCTTCAAGTATGCCAGAAAGCGTTTTTCAGAAAATGTGTTTTCTGCCTGCAAAGTTGAAGCCACCCTGATTTTTCACTTGGCTCTGATCTCATTATCTATTTTTATCTTATTCCCCGTGCATTTTGTGAGACACTATACATCCCTTTTGAACAAGATATAAATACATTATTTAGCTACAACACAAACGGGAACAAACACTGACCCCCTGGAAATAAACTTTGGAGTCTAAGAACATAGAGTTTTAAAAGTTCTGTTTAGTCATTTATTCAATCTTTCGTTCATTCAGCAAATAATCAACGGGAGCTTCTTCCGTCTGTGCTGGCCACTGTTCAGGACTGAGAACAGAGCCGCAGATAAAATACAGCGAGCATTGTTCCCATGGAACTGACATTCGGGAAGGGGTAAACAGGAGACAAACAATGAAACCACACTTAGTAACACAGTGCGGCAGGTGGTAGTAAGGGCTGAGATTAAAAACAACAGGACATGCGGCTGGAGAGGAGGTTTCACTTCGGGTGGTCAGAGAAGGCCCCACAGATAAGGTGACATTTAAAAAGGGAACTGAAAGAGAAATTCAAGGCCAGGCGTGCAGCTATCTGGGACAGGAGCATTCCAGGAAGAGGGCCGGCAGGTGTCCAGCTCTGGGCTGGATTTGCTCTTTAACCCCCTAGAGCCGATGTGTCCACAAAGCCTTTGTAGCTTTCCACATTTAAATAGCCTCCAAACGACTTCTTTTAGGAGATAAGCAGAAAGTCAAAGTCCTTAGGATTGAACTTGTCTGACTTTTGAGAATCCCCATTTCACTTTCACCAGGCACTCCTGTATCCTCAACTTCAGAGGCGAGTTTTCAAAGCATTCTTTTTATGGTTTGCCTCATTTACTTTCACTGCATGGGAGGCAAAGAAGGATGAGCTTGTGCGCTGGCGACAACGCCCGGCCACCACAGGCGGCAGGTCTGCTTGGAGGAGGTGCCCTGATTCCTGCCAAAGCACATCTCCATATTCTCCTGAAAACTGTCTGAGGCCCAGATTTCTTTGAAATCAGCAGCCAGATGAACAAGCGAGCGAGGGGAGCAGGGCTCCGCCCCACCTGCCCTGGGTGTGTGAACAGCAGCCGCGCTCAGAGCTCGGGCGCCTGGTCCTCGCAGAAGGCCTGGGCAAACCCCACCCACTTCCAGGGAAACAGGCACCGGAGCAAGCCCACTGCTCAGCAGTCCGTTTCACAGATTTACACTCTGCCATCGGGGTACTGGTTCCACCTGATCACTTCTCAGAATAACGTGTCCAGGAGGCGTTTCATCTCCCCCTGTGAAGTGCAGAGATGACTCTCACCCTGTCCCACCACAGGCCGCAGTCTCCATTTTTGTTCTGCTGCGAATCCGGCGGTGGGAGTGGAGCGCTGGCTGGCTCAGGGAAGTTTCGGTAACAGCAAGGCACCAACGCCTGCATCCTGCACCGAGACGGATGGCTGCATCCGCCGTGCAGGCAGAAACAGCTTTGTGGACATTACTAGAAAGTTAGCTTTTCACAGAAATGCAGAAAATAGAAGCATAATCTCTTGTGCGACTGAGGTAGCGCCACCCTTTGTATTACGGCAGGCCATGGGGTCTGCCAGGGCTGCTCAGGTCCCACCTGACCAGCCGAGCTGCGTTTTATTTCATAGCTGTGCCTCCTGGCAACGCTGGGGGGAAAGATGCTATCAGCGAAGAACGCATCCTGGCAGTAGCAAATCTATCTTCTCTGCCACAAAACCAAAAACAAGGCTGACGCAGCAGGGACGTTTGTCTGAAACGGGCTCCACGCTTCCCGCCGTGTGCTCCGCAGCGCAGGCTCACGGCCGGCACCACTTCTGCATGTCACGCTCAGAGGGGAACCCAGGCAGCCGTGTCAGGTGCTCACCTGTGCTGCTTTACAAAAGTGGTCATTTAGAATATTCTAGAAAGGATGGTAAGAAGTGGGGTAGGCTTCTACAGAATCTAATTGTTAACTCTCTAAACAATATCTGAAGCGAACATGACAAAATGCCAGTAACATACAGCGAAGCTTGGTGGTGAGGACGTGAGGGTTTGTTATATTAGTCTCTCTTTTCATATGTACATATTTTAATAATGAATATGTAATAAGTAGCCATCGATATTTCCTAACAAAAAAAACATTAATAAAAACACTGCTGGATGTTTTGAGCTTCACTCATTTATAGGGCTAAATAAGTATATTTTTCACTTATAACATTTACACCTTAATGTTTAGTCTCCTCCCTCTCTCCCCAGAGATTCTGAAAAGCTGACAACGTAGTCACATCATGGTGTCTATTTGTCGTTGATGGATCACACCATAAGGGAATATAATCAAAACCGCCACAGTGCTGTACCTCCCAGCCGCCCTGCTGGTAACAAGACATTTCTCCCCCTGTGCTAAGATTTGCCAATTGTGTGGACATGGTCACAGCCGGCTGCCACCAGTGGGACGTGGTCCCCAGTCCAGCAGCCAAGAGCAGCTCTATGGCCTGGCTCCTATCCAATTGCAGATGCCCACCTGGGGCTCAGACATGAAGGCAGGAGGTGGTACCAAGCGCTAGACCGAGTGTTTCCTGCTTTCCGTTCGTTTTCAGTTTAAACCGCCCCCAAAGAGACCCTCCTAAGGAGAATGCATCAAACTATGCAAAAGCAGAAGATTTTTATTGTCTTCTGTCGAGTGGTGCGTTCTTTACAAATCATGGCTTGTCTCAACATGATGACCTGGGTTGCGTTCCTGGGTCGTGAAGTACATTTCTCAACATCGATTTGTCCCTGCCTTTAGCAGGGACCGCCTGTGGTCACGGGCCACTGTTTATCTTACTTGGCTTCTCCGGAGCTCGGTTAGTGCAATGAGGTGGTCCGATGCTTGTGGAGTCCCAACCCCCAACCCAGTCCAGGTAAGAGGAGGAAAGGCCTCGTTTGCGCAGGCGCACGCCCTCCGGGAAGAGCCAAGCCAGGAGAGGCTCTGCAGGACAGAAGCCTTAGGGAGGATGGGCGGCCCGTCTGGCTGCCTCGGTATGGTCCATCTTCTGTCCTGCTAGTGCTCTGTGCCCAGAGCTGCACGTCTTTCTTGGCAGGGGGCCAGGGGACAGTGGAAAGAGGAGATCGAAACCAGCCATTCCAAGATCCAGGATCATGAGGAAGAAGGACTTGGAAATTGCTGTTCTTCATCTCTGCTGAAGAACATTCTCACGTTGACCTCAGCTCACAGGCAGGAGGCAAGGGTACCTGCCGACTGCAGCAAGGATGTCTGAGCAGATAGGGACCAGGACTGCGGGCCTGGCGGTTCAGGGAGGAGCTGGACCCAGCAGGCCATCAGAAAAGTCGTCTGTGCACCCACTATAGGCTCCCACACCAATATTGTGCTCAGAGAGAAAGGCGTGTCTTAAAGATGGATCAGCGGACTGGAATTTAGTACTTTTTTTTAAATGTAAATAATACCCTCAGGGCCTATTCTCAAATTTTAGTTGAGACTTATTTAAAGAACTTAAGAAGCCCTCGGGAGACAATCTAAATGCAGAATCTTTCTAGATTTGTTGCTTCCTTATTTTTCACTATTACCGCACAAACATATAACTTAACTGAGAAAAATTTTAGCGACTTGACTGTGTTCTTTCCAAAGCTTTAACTTCATCGAAACAACTTCCTTTTCCTACTCAGAGTTCTTTATGATTAAGTGTGGCAACCTAGCACACATGCATGTTCAAGTGAGCAACAAAAAGTCACAAAATACTGCATACTACAAAGGATGCACTTGTTATTTTCCATGCTGGTCTCATGTAGTCGGACCAGGTCTATTTTTTAAATGCACGTCATGAGCCACTAAATTGGCTTACTGACCTGCAAATGGTCAGGGCCCACAGCCTGAGAAACACAGGTTTAGCAGCTCCCTGGGTGAGCATGCAGGTGACGTATGGTGAGGTCCGGGGCCTTCGCCCTTCCGCCATCTCCATAATGTCCCAGTATCTCAGAGGACGCACAGCAAATGCTTGAAGTATCAGAGCTACTGAAATCAATGACGTAAATTGTGAACTCTAAGTCACGGTTCTCTTTGTTTTGTGAAAGTATAAAAAATCTCAGAGGCTGGCCCCATGTTGTTAGGTTCGCGCACTCTGCTTTGGTGGCCTGGGGTTCATCGGTTCGGATCCTGGGCACAGACCCCCCGCCCCGGGCACCCCGCTCATCGCACCATGCTGTGGTGGCACCCAATGTAGAAGAACGGGAGTGACTTACAAGTGGGATATACAGCTGTGTGCTGGAACTTTGGGGAGAAAAAAATAGGAAGATTGGCAACAGGTGTTAACTGAGGGCCAATCTTCCTCAGCAAAAAAAAAAAAACCCACAAATTTTCCCTCAAGACAGACAATTAATACATAGAAACCTTTAGTGCCTCCTCCTCCATGTTATCTATGCTTACTCTGCTCTCTCAGTCATTTTTTCCTCCATGTCAGAGGTTAGCAAACTGCAGCCCCTGGGCTGAAGCTGGTCCACGCCTGTCTTTGCAAAGTTGTACTGGAACACAGCCACGCCTGTTTGTTTGTGTGTTGTCTGTGGATGTCCTCAGGCTAAAATGGCAGTCGAGCTTTGGGACACAGGTCTGACTCACAAAACCTAAAGTACTTACTACCCGGCTCTTTGCAGGAAAAGATGGCCCACATGCTCTGAGCCATATCCAGAGCCTGGGACACGATGCTCCTCTGAGCACAGAAGCTGGCTCCCACCTGATAGCGTGCGCTCACAAACTGTCACCAGAGGTAACAAGGATGGGGGATTATGTCCAGGGCCACTTATGAGTGAGAGCGAGCTGATGATGATGATGGTGATGATGGTGATGATGGTGATGATGATGATGGTGATGACAGTGATGATGAAGTCATACTTGGAAATACTCCATGTCTCACTGTTTTGAGATGGACTCCTCCCACCGCGTCTTTGTTTAAGTTATTTGTTTAACATAATGACCCAGGAGAGTAACTTTAGGATTACAGTCTATTTTATTGTCTCCTATTTAATTTTTAAAGTATATGTAAAATTGAAGACCTACTCCTTATTGTATTTATGGTTATATTAAATTTGCTTACTATCGAGTAAAATTCATGGTCCAGGAAGAAAAGTGGCATTTAGTCCAGTGCTCCAAGGACCCCGTAACTTCCCTTATGCTGTTCCACGTCTGTTTGAAAGCGTGACCAGAAGGCAAAAGGAACATTAGCAGGAATTTCAGCCACTATCCCAGCCTGCTGAGGAGGTCCGAGGCAGTGGCTCCAGGGGCTGGGCTGGGGTGCTGGCCAGGGGTGCAGAGTTTGTCCTGTCGGGAAGGCTTTAAGCACAGTAACCAAACCAACTAAAAGTGATCTGCTTTTATCATCACAGTAAGCTAATCTTTGTAAACGCAGTGATCACGTACTCCTCCACACGCAGAAAAGCATTTGTTGATCTAAGTTCTAAACAAGTGCAGTTGTCACTGTCGAGTTGTGTGTGTACGTGTGTGTGTTGAACTGTGTCCCCCAAAACCTTACCTTTAAGTGCTAACCCCTGGCCCTGTGAATTTTGGCAAGAGCGTCTTTGCAGGTGTAATCAAGTTAAGATGAGGTCGTAGTGAAGTAGGTGAGCCCCGAATCCAACACGACTGGTGTCGTTGTGAGAACAGAAGAGAAACAGACACACGCAGAGGTGAAGGCCACGTAAAGACGGAGGTGGAGACCAGAGCCACGCGCCCACTAGCCGGGCAACACCAAGGATCGCCAGCAGCACCAGAGCTGGGAGGGGGGCCTGCACCACATTCTCCCCTGCAGCCCCCGAAGGAACCCACACTGCCGACACCCTGACTTTAGACTTCTGGCCTCCTGAACTGTGGGACAATAATTCTGTTGTTTAAGTCCCCCCGGTCCATGGTAATTTGTTACTGCAACCCTAGGAAACTAACACAGATTAGTAAACTTCAGTTAATGCATTTGTATTTTTTACGGATTACTGAACACCATGTTCTTCACGAAAGGTAATCCAGCGAACCCCAATTATGCAGTGGGCCCTACACAGGAGGATTCAGCTGCCTGCCTTCCTGTGGAGGGGAGAAGCTCAATGGTGTGCACCAGGTCAAGCTTGCTCCAGGTGCTCCTTCAACCCCTGTGGTGGTGCGTATTCTTGCATCTGAACCTCAGATTCTAAATCGGAAGTAATAGAACAGTTACTTTAAAGACAAAGAAACAGAACTTGAGTTATTTCAGTTCTGTCTTTCACGGTGACCATTTTGAGCTTTTATTTACAGTTAAAATCTCAAATAGTGAGACAGAGGGTGACGTGCAAGATGGAATATTTTTGTTTCTTAAATGCGAATTTTAGTTCATAAAATATTTTACTGAATTGGGAGAGCATTTTTTAAACAGAAGTGTACTATTTTTAACTGCAGTTTATTTGTTTAAAAACTAAAGAACAAATCAAGAAAATCATTATTATTACTGATTATTCCATGATCATCACTAAAAATAATTTTGTTACATGCAGGTGGGGAGTGTTAAAAATTACCTGCCTGGCGTGTCAAACTTTCTGGGGGTGCAGCTGTTCGCACCCCGCTTATCACCCCCACAGACAATTACAGCAACAGCTGCCGCCTCTCTTGCTCATTCAGTAGAAGCAAGTGGGTGCTGGCACTCAGCTAGGTTCAGGGGTGCAGAGATTACAAAAATAGACACGCATAGTCTCTGTCTTCTAGCAGCTTGTAGTTCACAGGGGAGACTGACATGTGAACAGTTATACACAGCCATGGTTCCCAAACCTGCCTGTGCATCTGCTATGGTCTGAATGTTTGTGTCCTGCTCCAAAACTCCTGCTTTGAAACCTCACCCCCAACGTGATGGTGTTAGGAGATGGGCCTTTGGGGAGGTGATTAGGTCATAAAGGAAGTGCCCCCTTGAATGGGATTAGTGCCTTTACAAAACCAGGACTCGGACCCTCACCAGACACCAATTGGCCGGCATCTCAGACTTCCAGCCTCCAGAGCTGTGAGAAATAAATTGGTGTTGTTTATAAGCTACTCAGTCTACGGTATTTGTTATAGCAGCCCGAATGGACTAAGACAACATCAGAATCAACTCTGAATGTTTTTAGAAAAATATAGGCATCCACTCTGGAAAACAGTTTTGTAGGTTGTTGTAAAGTAAAGCATGCCTTTATTAAACGACCCAACAGTCCTACTCTTGGGTATTTACCCTAAAGAAATAAAAAAGTGCGTTCACACAAAAAGCCAGACATGAATGCTTACAGCGGCTCTATTTATAATTGCCCCGAACTGAGAAGAACCAAAATGCCCCCGAACAGGTGAATGAATAAACAAACTGTGGTATCTTGGTGAGATGGTATATGACTCAGCAATGAAAAAGAACGAGCTCAGTATACACAACAACTTGGATGAATCTTCAAGACGTTGTGGTGAGCGAATGAAGCCAATCTCAAAAGGTTGCTTACACTGTGACTACCCTGGCATGGCCAACCTATAGTGGTGCAGAAGAGATAGTGGTTGCCAGGCCTGGGGACGGAGGCGGGTTGACCATAAAGGGCTAGCCCCAGAGGCGTTTTGGGGATGATGGAGCTGGTTTGTGTCCTGACTGTGGTAGTAGTCACAGGAATCTACACGAGTCAAAATTGATGGAACTGCGCACCAAAGAAAAATATCAACTTTCCTGTATGCCTGAAAGGTTGAAGTGGTAGAGAACAAAGACTTGAGAAGTAAGCGAAGACGGGGCTGTGAAGAGCTGCAAGGAGGTTTTTAATGAATTTTGAATGCAAGGGGGAAACTAAAGATTTTTAATCATGAGAGAAACATGATTAGATTTGGGTTTTAGTAGGATCATTCTGTTGACAGTATGGAAGATGGATGGGAGGGGATTACATTAAAGGGAAAGAAATCAATTAGTATTCTATTGCAAGAGAGATCAATTAAGGGCAAGGGATAATGAATTCAGCTCTGGACATACTGAGTTAGAGAGGTTTCTGGGGCACTAAAGCAAAGACGTCTATAGCGGGTTGAACATGTGCGTCTGAAGCTCCGGAAAGATGTCTGAGCTAGTAGGAACAATTGGATAGTTGAATTCATACGTAGGGATGCAGCTGCCTTTGATGAATCATATATAGAGTCGGGGAAAACAAAATGTTTGGCGATGTGACTAGGGGGATCACAATATCTAAAAAGAACAGAGAGGAAAAATGGGGCAGAGAATGTGTAGCCAAAGAGAAGGAAAAGAACAAAGAGAAATGAGCATCCCAGAAGCTAAAAGAGGAAAGAAGGAAGGAGTCAATGGTGTCCGACCCTAACACACTGTGAGTCTGGTTTGTTATCTCATGATTGCAGGGATGAGCGACTGAGCAGCTCACAGAACCCTGAAGACCTGGGTCTTGGCCACCAAAGGAGCTCTATGTCATTATCCCATCCACATCCCCATTCCACAGCCAAAGAAACTGAGGCCTGGGGACGCTGGTTGGCTTGTTGCGATAATATGGCTAACTCATGATAAGTCTGGAACTGGCGCCCAGAATGCCTAGCAGTTGGAATGAAACAGTTGGATTCTTCAACAAGTCTTTCATAAAATTATTATTATTTTTTTAGTCAACGCATTTTCTCCATTGATTTCCCTTACAACTAGTTAAAGAAGAAAAACCCCTTCTATCCCAAAACAAAGAAGTCGGAGCCAGGATGAGCGGATTGATTCCACTCTTCCATCTGTTTTTTAAATGCATAGTCCCCAGCCTACCTGGATACTTCATTTCCCTTCCTCTCCCCCTCCACTAGGAGAACACAAACACAGCTTTTGAACCAGCCATAAACCACCCCCCACATTTGGCTCCCAGATAAGTTTCTCAGATAATTATGATGGAAATTATATTTTGTCCCAGCCTTGACTTTTCCATTTTCTTTCCCAAAACATCTGCTGTTTGCCATCCCACCAGGGTGTGGAGGGACTCTGATGCATATGGGACTTACTGCAAACTAGGCAACTTACCAGGCCTTCCAATAGCTTCAAAACCACCATGTAACTTTAAAAAAATCTTATACATGCTTCAAAAATTTACAACTAATCTATTATACAACGGAAATTATTCTTCCAGAAGGGTCAAATGTTGCTCATTAGAGCCCCAGATTTTCAGCTCACTCAGTTCTTTCCAGGTAAATCTCAGTAAACAAGAAATTTATATTGCCAAGGTGCCAAATTTGCTCTCTGGTTTATAGATTTCTTAAGAATTGTGTTTTGCTTAGTAAATTTGGAAGAAAGGAGAACCTGGCCTCCAAAAAGGTAGCAAAAGGATAACTAGTCTGGAACTGAAGCTGTAGTCATTTAAGTGAATTTCTTTCTTGGAGAAGGCAAGTAATGAGCAATAGGCAAACAAAACCAGCAAATCCGCAGAGCGGGGCAATGCAAAGTTTCTGCGAGCCCAGAAGTGGTTGTCAGGACCAGCAGGAACGCTCAGGAGTGAAGCACTTCTTGCAGAATGGGCTTTTTGCAGGACATTCGAGTGTGGGTAGAGCCTCCAGGTGTCGAAGGGGAGTTCATTTCGGCATGAGAAGAGAACGGGCTGCGAAGATGAAAGCTGTGTTTGGGGAAGCTCAGTGGCACACGGCTTGTGGATAAATGCAACGGAGGATGACGCTACCCGGGCAGGCTGCAGCCACCCTGTGCCAGGCCTTGAGTCACGTTGCCAGGAATTTGGATTTTTCTCCGAATATACTGAGAGTTTTCAAGGCTCTAGAGGAGCGATAAGGTGACTCTACCTGTGTTTCTGGAAAAGGGTTCTGGCAGCCGTGTCTTGGGAGAGACAGCGTTGGAGAGGCCGTCAGGACAAGCTCCAAGCCAAAGAGAATGGGCCCCAGCTAGAAGGATGCTGGTGAGGACACAAAGAAAGGAAGGAAAGGAAAAGATTTGAGAACTATTTCCCTGAGAGACTCGACAGGCCTGGGGCATGGCAGGGCAGCATCAGAGGCAGGCCAGGCTCTGTGCCAGGTATTGAGGTGAAACAGGAGAGACCGACATTCTTACCTGGAGACTGATGCAGGCTAATGTCATCAGCTCCTATGGGAGGCATGGAGGAGGCAGTGGGGAGGAAGATCGGTCAGTTGGGACAGGGTCAGTTGGAGGTGTCTGTGCATGTGTTCACACAGCCTTTGGAAATTCAGACCCAGCTATCAAGGGAAAGACGTCAAGACATAGGTGTGGTATTGGAAACCAGTATGCAGGCTTGACATGATCACTGTATGGGAGATGCCCCTAGAACGTTTACTCTTTACAGCTTTGGCCACAGACGAGGAACCCAGATTCCACTAAGGAGGGCATATGGGTGGAGAGACATTACTCTGACAGCTGATTACGATTCCCATGAAGAGGTTTGCAGGTAATTTTATTTCTTGCCATGTTGAATACAATCCTGAAGGTGCCACAACGTAAATGCACACCGTCGTGTCCCTTGTTTCTGTGAGATGTTGGGATGAGGAAATATGGTACTCTGTCCCATGGCAGTGTCCTCCAGCTCAGAAAGTCATATGTATGATAAAGTATAAGCTGGCAGCAATTTGTAAACACTCCACCACGAGGCTGCCAGGCAAAGCCACACTGTGTGTTACGTGTCTCTGTGGCCTATTTTTCCCTTGATTCCTACTAGGATAATTTAAGGGACTTCTGTTGTATCCTTTTAATGTGTCTCACATTTTCCAAAAAGTATGTGTCGAGTTTTTACCCTTCAAGGTCATCTGCCCCTAGTCTGGCCTTGACTACAGAATCACAAAGGTGGGGTCCAGCCACTCAGGGAGCTGGCATTCTCGCTGTTTTCTTGGGGGTGGGGGGTCACTGTTCTCTTCTTATTGGAAACTGAGCTCGTTTTAGCGGCAATCTGTCTCTGTGGTTCTGCCTTTGTCATCCTTATCCCAGAAAAGAGTTATTTTCCAGTGTCCATTCTTACCAACTCCTGAATACATTACTGGCTAACTTTGAACCTCAAAAATCTTTCTTTAAAAATGCAGAAACCATGGAGGTTATATTTTTTATGATTTAGGATTCAAGTCAAGCTAGACAATAACTGACAGAATAAAATGTGGAATGTGAAAAGGTTCAGCATGATTCAAAATCCACTGCTCTGATTCCAATAAAATGTTAAGAATTAAAACTGTGGTCCAGCCCAGTTAGAAGCTCTAGAGAATTCAGTGTGGCGCACTAAACAGATGACTGCAGTTTTTCTATTTCCCAAATTTCCATTTTTTAAAAAAAGATATAAATACTTAAATAAAAACATGACAGTACTGGCGGAAAAAGCGGGAACAACAGTGGAATAGAAATGTTGCAAACTTCCCAACGGAGAAAGCTCTGAGCGCACAGTCAAGAACGTAAAGAGTTTGCCACCACCCAGACATCAGGGTGAAATAGAGACCTGATTTGGGGTCAGGGTGGGGGGTCACTCAGTCCCCATCCCCGATCCCAAAATAGAGTTTAGAAACGACAGTCAGAGGAAACCTTCCTCCCAAAGATAAAGCCAAACTCTGTGTTCCAGGGAAACCACATTTCCCGGTGAGGTTTTTGAGGGGCAAACGAAGCCGATGCGGGCTGAGTAACCCCAGGCCGTCCCGCGAGCGCGAGGAAGAACAGACAAGGCGGCCCGGAGTGAGGTCGCCAGACTGGGAGCCACAGTGCGCACCGCGGCCCGGGCGCCGCGCATGCGCAGGGTCTCTAGGAGCCTTTACACCTAGGGGGACACACAGCCCCCCCGGACCGCTCACAGACCCCGCGCGAAATGCTCGCTCCAGGCAGCTCTCAGCTTCAGCTTTAGGTCACACTGCAGTGCTTTCCATGATGTCGGAACTTTGAGAAGCGAGCTTTTCAGCAGTTGCTATGATAAAAAAAAAAAAAAAGAAAAGAAAAAGGAATTGCCACTGGTAAATCCAGGTAGACCAGAAAAGTGGGAAGAAGTATCCGGTCTGATCCCAGGGTTCGAGATGTTGTACAGCAACCAACAGGCGCCTACAGCCCACCATTCATTGGTGGGGGTTGTTTAAGCATGAAGGAGAAGTGTACTCTTTCCATTTATACCGACTGGTTTTTCAAACAGCTATATGGTCGTTAGGACATAAATAGTTAATAAGCTGTTTGGACCTAACTACTTACAAAGAGGACTGTTAGGAAGTTCTCTCAGCTGAGGGGTGCTGTGAAAAATCGCTGAGACAACGAAGGAGCCGTGAAGAAAAAGCTAGGAAATCTCTGAGTGCGTTATCAGCTCTCAGGGAACAACCTCCCCGGTTTGGCGCTTGGCCCGGGAGGGGCGTGGGGCGGGAGGCGGTCCCCAGGATGCCCGCTTGCTCTTCCTGCTGTCGATGCCTCACCCACTTATATGGGGCCTGTAGTTAGCCATTCACGGAAGAGGCCTGCTCAGGAAACAGATGTGCACGCTGCAGAGGAAACCCACAATCACCGCCTACGTAAATCCACCGGGCCTTCATTCATAAAAACCAGCCAGCCAAGGGCCGCCGAACAGAAGGAAAACACCAGCGTGGAAGGTAATGATAATGATGGCCAAATAAAACAGCTCACCTGAGAGAAAGCAGAAATAATAATAACAATGATAAAAATCCAATTTGATCCTGAGAGATTACAGAGGAAATTGCACCCATAAAATCAGAATTGGCTACAATTAGGAGGGGGGCGGGGGGTGGGGGGGGAAGGGGAAGGAGAAGAAGAAGACGCAGTCCCAGAAAAGGAAGAGGCGCTAGTAATTGAAAGGGGATAGAGAGAATAAAAATCCAACGGGAACACCAAGCTGGTTCTTGAGACGAGGCTCTCCCCCTCTGTGGAGATCAGACAGCCAGCAGGTAGAGTCAAAGGAAACTCCAGCCCTAAAAGCCAAAATAAACAGACAGATGAACAAATGAAAACGTAAAAGTCTTGCAAGATGTATCCAGGAGGGCCAAACTATCAAACAGGTTTTAAAAAATAGAGAACAGTAATGTTAGTGGGAAAGAAATAGTAGGAGAAATAATTGAAGCATATTTCCAGAGCTGACATTTCTTATGTAATGGTCCACCAAGGACAGAACAGGGTGAAGAAAAAATACATCCACATCCAGATGTGCCCTGAGAAAATTTAAGAACACCAAAAATAAAAGGAAAATTCTAAAAGCTCCCACAACGGAAAAATAGAAGAGGACAATGTGATACAAATGGGCCAGTGGCAGCTCGAGGAAGCTGAGAAACTCACAAAGAATTCCAAAAGAAGCCAGAAAACCTTGGCGTTGGACCGCTCTGCTGCAGGTAGCAGGGGTGAGGGGTGTGGAATTAGGTTTCCTTTGCTGCAGGTTCAATCGCACTTCTTGTTTTGAAGAGAATAAAACTTGCATAATTATAATACCATGTGCTGACATGGAGGGCCATCTGTAACGGAAAAGAAACAATTTGCAGAACAAATGGATACTCATCCTACAGAGGCTAAATACACACACATGCACATATAAATTAGAGAGATAGAGATACATAAATGATAGATGATAGATAGATGATAGCTAGATAGATGATAGATAAATAGATAGATGATAGGTAATTAGATAGATGATAGATAGATAGATAGATAGATGGATAGATCAACATTTAAAAGGACACAGAACAGACTCGTGTGATTGGGAAAAAAAGATAAAGCCATTTGCTTTTTATCTTCACCAGTTCATTCTCTTTCTCTCCATTTCTTTTTTTTAAGAAGGAGTACAGGTTACTTTTGAAAGTTTTAAAAAACGGAGATGAGAAAAATTATCTTACCCTCACTAGAATGCAAGCAGCAGGAGGTGTGTAGCAAATAACCAACCAATATTTGTTAAACAAATGAGTGAATAAAAAATTTTTTTCTACCAACAGAAGAATATTTCAATTGGAATGTCGTTAGTCTTCCATAGCAATGATAAATTCAAGTTTTCTGTCACCTCTTAAGTTCCATTTAGTAAATATATTTTCCTAGAAATTCATTCATTTCAGCTAGATTTCAAAATGTATTCTCATCTGGCTGTGCACAGTATTGTTTTACTTTTGAAATCTCCTGTCCATATTTTTTGTTTACTTAACAAACGCACAGATTTTCTGTTAAAAATCTTCTTCTAAGTACTTTGCAGATAGTAACCCGCTAGGAGGAGTGGGGCGGGTGAGGCACAGGAAAGTGAGCATCTTTCCTGGGACCCCAGGGTGGGAAGGAGGGAGCTGGGGTCCCTGCATGCTCTTCCCCTTGGTGCGTTCTCTTCCTCTTGGTGCGTTCTCCTTTCTAATGCTGAATATTTGCACATTCTCCCCCTTTCTCTCCATGTTAATATTTCATTTCACAGAATCAACCTTCAAATTACTATGATTACTCTAATGTTTTCAGGTTTTGTTCAATAATTTCTTCTGTGTCCTTATTAGTTTCTTCCTCATGCTTCCATTGAGGTGGGTTCTGCCTGTTGTTGCTGCTTGGCTTCTGGAGTGGAACGGATAGTTTATTTCCATCCTTTCTCATTTCTAAATAAAACCCTTTAAAACTTACATAGTTTTCTCCTGGCACAACCTGGGTTATATCCCATATATTACGGTAATGATGTTTTCACTGTAATCTTCTAAAGAATCTCTTTATTCAGTTTTAATTTTCTCTGCCACTCAAGGATTTTTTAGGGAGTACCTGTGATTTCTACCTAGTTTTAGTTTTTGCATTGGACTTTTTTTTTTTTTTTGAGGAAGATTAGCCCTGAGCTAACATCTGCCAACCCTCCCCTTTTTGGTGAGAACTATCCGCCCTGAGCTAACATCCGTGCCCATCTTCCTCTACTTTATATGTGGGACACCTACCACAGCATGGCTTGACAAGCGGTGCCATGTCCGCACCCGGGATCGAACCAGCGAACCCCCGGCCGCCCAAGCGGAAGGTGCAAACTTGACCGCTATGCCACCTGGCCAGCCCCACTTTGGACTTTTTGTTATTACTTTACTTCTACTGCTTTTGTCAGAAAATCTGGCCTGTGGGAGTTAGGGAGCTCTCTTCTGAGACACAGGCAACGGTCAATGTTTAACTGTACCATGGACATTTGAAGATAACATAATTTTTATGAATATTGAGTAAATAAAATGTATTAATTACATTATTTGATTCTTCTGTTTAACATTTGTCTACTTAACGTATATAATAATAGGAAAATTATTGACTTATACTAAGACTGTACTTTGCCAATTTCTTATTGTATTTTTACCAGATTTTATTTAATATCTTTTGATCCTATGATATTTGGCTCATAAATATTCTTGGATATTATATTGTCATAATGAATTGTACTTTTAAAAACCAATTTGAAGGAGCCCGCTGTATCGCCTACTGTTTATTTTTCCTTTGCATTCGCTATTAATATTGCTATTTTGGGTTCTGTCCAATGGGCACTGCTCTTTCCGCTCTACTTGTTTAAACTCACTGAATTTTCACAACAAAATGAGATTTTTACCAGTGAAAAACTTGAGAATTGCAGAGTTTAAATAATGCACCTATTGTTGTCTACTTTTGTATTTGGTAGATGCAAGATTCAAATACAGATCTGGATTTGCAGAGCCGATTACTATGAACATGCTGACCACTAATGTGTGCGGGCTTCACATAATCCCCTGAGACGGCTGAGCCCTCCATCCCAATGATGCGTCCTAATGGCTTCCTGTTCTTCACAGCTCAAGTGTGTGCCTGACCAACAACTGGCCTCTGTATCCTCAGGAGCTCTCACCGAAGGCACCAGCCACTCCGGTGCTCACTGGGCCTCACTCTCCCTGGCCATGACTTCTCTTAGGTTCCAGGTGCAGGCAGCCTTCGACACAGAGATGCCCTTGGAATGTTCTAGCTACCTTCCACTCCCTCCACAGATTCACAGGAATATCGTGATGCTTTCCGTGCCATTGGCCACCAGGATGCTAAACTTGGGCCTGTGGTCTATCTCCCTGTGCCCTGTAAGTCACTGTCACTGTAACCTGGGTGCTGGAGCAGGGGCAGCCTACAACCACATCTGCTCTCAAAGTCCTCAGTGAGAAGCATGGTCAAAGCCCTTTACTCTGAACAGATTACCCTGGATCTTTCTGGATTTTTGCATGGGACTCCCACCCCCACTCCCACCCCCACCCCCACCCCCACCCTGCCCCGTCAGCCTTGAAGAGGAGGCCCCCAGTTGGGAGTGGACATGCACCCTGAGCATCAGCTACCTTCACCTTACTTTGTCTGCCTTCTCGGCCTACCATTGATTGGGACCAGACAGCCCGTACCCCTTTCTCTGTTTCATCAGTACCTTCCTTATACGAAACCCCATGGTCAAATCGACTTTGCCTAGTTTTGAATTTGTCAAAAAGGGAGATCCCAAACTTGGGAGATCTTTTTCTCTCAGCATAAAGTTTAGCCTCCAGGCCCTGTGTATTTCTCAAATGTCCTAGTAAGTGTGCCAGAAGCTACCTACCCTTATGTGACTGAATCAACCTATTCTTTGCATTATCGCTGGTCACCGTCCTCCCCCCAGGGCAGGAGGCTGCCCAGGCTGAGAAGTGAGAAAGCCGCACACCAGGAAATGCAAAGCATAAAATTCCGTCAGCGTACCTTGAAACTATTTACCTTATTTTGTAACAATTGATGAAGCGCTGCAACATCATAAATCAGCGTAATTTCCTAACCTGAGGAGTGGGAAGAAGTTTCCTTAAGGAAGTGATGTTTGGGGTGAGCTTTGAAGGGTCCATGGGAATCACGTGGCCCAAAGGAAGTGAAGAGTGTTTCTAGCAAAGGGAACGGCATTTGCAAAGAGCCAGAGGCCGCAGGAACATGGTGTGCTCAAGCAAGGAAGAAAATCCGTGTGGCTGGAGAATAGGGAAGGAAAACAAGAAGTGTGAGACACGAGATGCAACAAGGCCAAGGAGAAACACGCCACACAACAGGCAGCCCCAGCTCTGGGCGGGGCAGGGACCAGGCCTCCACGCTCAGGTGGGAATGGAGAGGGGCGAGAGGGGAGTGAGCAGACAGTGGGGCAGCTCTGACCGCAGCCCTGGCACAGAGCACATCAAAGGCCAAAATCTGAGCCCTGCTGGGGTTTGTTCTACGACCTTTAGTGGATCCACTAATCGTCCCCAGACTGAAGAAGTCCAGAACCGTGGATCTAGCCTGAGGACTCCCTGCCCTCAGCCCTGTTCTTCTACATGACACCCTCCCAGAGAGGGTATCAAACTCTCCCAGGCATGCTCAGAACCAAAGCAAGCAAAATGAGGGTCATGGTCCACATGTAATTATTCTCCTTTGTCCTCCGTACTGTTGCCCCCAGCACTGGCACCAGTTGCACTGTTTCTGAAATGCAGTAGAGAAAATGTCCTCAGACACTTTGGAGAACTCTAGATTATCTTGGAAGAACAGAGCACAAGATAGAATCTCCACTCCCACCCTTTCCTGGCCTGGTGTCTTGAAGATGCCCCTCAAAGTAGGTGGGCCTGTGGAAGGGATGCAGAAGTCATGCAGGTGACCTCAGCCCCAAAGTTTTCGGGATGGCCTGATTTCCCTGTCCATGGAGAAAGCGTGGGCGGGGGAGGAAACTGGACTCATTTCACCTTACTTACTCTTATCCTAGAACTGTGAACTAGAGACAGATCACAGCCTGTGACTTATTTTCCCACATTTGTGAGCATGCATTTCTGATCATCAGAGAAGTTCAGTGCACTGAAAACCTTCCCTAGACTCCACTGCACATCTGTAGTGAGGCAGGCGCACGGCCCCCGCAAAGCACGGCGCGGCTCACCCTCACCCTGGGAGAAAGATCCTAGCTTGGCGTGTGGACCAGGATTTCCCCAGAGAAAAAGTCAGTATCCATATGACGTAAAGTTCCTTTTCTGAAATTTAATCAAAGAGTACCAGCAGAAAAAAAATCACAATTAAAAATACATAAAATTCAAGTCATACTGTTGCCTCCGTTTTAAATAAAACAACACCACACACATTTTTTATACATAAATTTTTATTTCAAAACATTCGATCCCCAGAAAGTCTTTCCCAGTAAGTGATTTTTTAGCAAAGCAGGGCAGTCATCAATAGGATATTAGTTCTGGGGTGAAGTTTTCCACAAGGTGCCCCTGTATTGTTGATGATGTTTTAATCAGCTATCCTTGAAATGGGATGAACACAAAATCAAGTCGTGTACTGAACCTTGAAGGTTATTATACAGCAAAATGAATTTGAAGCCTCAGAAAACACCTAAGAACTAAGAATGTGTTTTAATGTCCATGAAAAAAATACAATATAGAGGGTGGGTCTAAAGAATGATTATTTAAAGCCAGAGGTAGACGTTCTGCAATTGAAACCCAAGATCACCACCCCTTCCACCCCCCCCCCCCCCCCACACACACACACACCCGTCTCCTTTTGTTGCTGTGAGTGCCTGGTTCCCTGGGGAAAACACTTTGTTTTCTTTCAGCTTTCTGACATCGTATGATGCAACCTGATGCAAAGTGATACGCATCTTGTCACAGGAGAAATTTAAAGAGAGGAGGGAGTAACTGCAGCTGGTGTGGAAATTCTCCAGGGCCCCAGGAGTGGGAGCTGAGCAGTTGCAGAGTAAGGCGGGGAGCCTCCTGGGAGAGTTCATGGAAATACAGTGTGGTTCCGAAGAAAAATTGGGATCCAGTACTTAAAGAGTGGAAATCATTGCAGGGAAAGGGTCATGATACAAATCTTTGGACAAAAAGGCAATGCTTGTTTCAGAATGTCTGTGTAAATACTCTGGGTGTCATGGGAAGAGGGTTGGAGTAGAGCATTCATAGAAACAATATCGGCTAAAAAGAGGATAAACAGGAGTGGGGACTGGTGCTAGTGGTCCTTGGTACTCTTTTCTAGGCTGGAGGGCCTGGGGGCAGGATGGGGAGCATCCTCTCCTCCCTTCCTTGCTTCCCAAGGAGCAAGGCCAGCCTGGTGAATGTCACAGCAGGTGAGCACTGGCGAGGCCAGCAGCAGGGACTGTGTGAAGAGAACGAAAGCTACATTGACCATCCTGTGGAGCTGGGACTTCCTGAGGGGGGCGGTGCCCAGCTCACACGCCCCCCGGAGGTTCCCTGGTGAGAATGTTGTGTGGCCTGTACCTGATACTCCTGCAGCCCCATGAGCCCAGATGGGGAGACCTGCTCTTTACATCTTCCATAAATGTATAGCACCTAGCACATTGCTTTCCACATACAGGTACTCAAGTAATTAGTATGAGTCCATGAGTGAGAAGCAGTTATTAAAGTGGTTCATTTTATCCATGGATAAATGAATGAACTGAATAAAGAGCAAAATATAGACAAGCAAGATATGGCATGAAGCTGGCTCTTAGTTACCACCCTGATCAAATTCACCTGTCTACTACGAAAAGCAAGCACACCCCGTGGAGCGTGTGCCAGGCACTGATAGAAGACCTCCCGGGATATTGAAGCCCGCCAGTCTTCGCACAACCCCTGTTTCACAGATGAGGAAGCAGAGGCCCCAGAGGTTGGGCAGCACGCCTGAGACCAGAGCCCCGAAGGGCAGACTCTGACTTAGGGGAGTCAGGGACCAGCCACTCTTCTCGACCCCTCTGTGATATAGCATGCAGGCAAAGTCACAACCGTTCTTAGAATCCCTGTCTTTTCTTGGGAGTCATATTCGCTTTTCACTTCATCTTGTTCAGATTATGCATATTCCAGATGTATTTCCAGCTTTCAGGTCCTGTGGCTAACAGATTAGCCCAAATAGACCAGATTGTGGTTTGTTTATTGCTCTCCGTACAGCACTATAAAGGTGGGTGTTAAACCTGATTTCCTCATCACTAGATGTGAAAGAACACTTGAGCTTGGAAACCTCCTACTTCACTGTTTATTTCAAGGCTCAAACAAAACAGGATCCATGAAAGGGCTGCAAATGCCTGTCAGGGTCTCTGAACACAAGAATTAGCATCATTTGGGATTTTTAAGATTGCATTTTAGTTGGAGCAGAGTTAGTAAAAGAAAATAATTTTAAAAAATTTTTCAGACATTTTTTCTCCAATGAGATTGTGAAAATATCATAAAACAAATTTTATGTGCCTGCTAAAGACATCCACGTGTTTCCAAATATCGAAACATTTGGAACTCTGTGTAATCAATAACAATTAACAGAGAATCCATTTGTCATGATTTATAAAATCTTTAGCAACTGATCAAGTAATTTTTGAAAATTATTAGCTGTTGAGAAAGACCCGAACATATACCTCTTTCATAAGTTGAAAATGGAATCCTGTTAATTGAAGATCTTCCACATAAGTCACACCTTGGGTCCTGGGAAGGAATTAAAGCTATTGGATCACCAAAGAGAAGATAAGAATTGTGTTGGCTCTTAAAGAACAGATGGAAATTGAACACTCAGAGGGAAGCTGTGCAAGCCCAGGAAGCAGAGGGGACTCTGATGATCCCCTGTCGGGGTGACAATAATAGTAGAAATCATTGTAACTGGAGAGAATGATTTTAGTAGGGGAGAAGTAGAAATGTAAGTTAGAAAGGCAGATTTGGGTCAGAGTGTGGTCATTCTCAAATATTAGACTAAAAGTGTTATCCTGTAAGTAAGGAGGAATAGTGAATTCTTTGGAAAAGAATATTAACATCAAACAAATAGTTAAAAACATACTACCAGAGTTGGAAACGGCCTTAGAGAATATCCAGCCCCTACTCCCAATCCTCTAGATCGGAGCCCCTTGTGTCTAGAATGATGACGTATTTGTCCCGGTGTTCCCCACAGTGCCATACAGAAAGTAATGGCTCAATACAGATTTAATTAACAAGTGAAAGAAGCAGGAAAATGTAGCCCAGAGCAATTGATTTAGCGATTTACCTAAGGTCACCCTGCAGTGACCAGATCCTAGGTTCTCTGTTCGTCCATGACCACAACCCATTCTTGCCTCATTCTTTGTTAAACATAAACTAGATGTCTTATCCAGACAAAGACAGCTATCTAGATATATGAACTTCCAGAAAATTGACTGTATTTTTCTATTTACACATGGATATGTGATGTCTTACAAATATACACATTAAGCCATTAAGTTTAAAATTAAAATGTAGGCCTAATACTTTCTGGAGCCACGCTTATGATGCTAATATTACAACAGTCCACAAGCCATATTACATATTAAAATACCTTTAAGAGGAAGAGCTAATAAAGCCCTAATCCCACGGATATCTCCCTCTCTCACACACACACACAAACACACACACAATAGCTGCTCACCAAGATTATTAATTGATTTTCCACTCGTCCAGGCACTTCGATTTTCTACTCTAGTCAGAGTGGAAGGATACACATGAAGCAAGACTGGTCATGAGTTTATAATTGCTGAAACTAGGTGATAAATAAATGGCTACTCCATGTCCCATGCTCTCTACTTTCGTAAGTTTAAAAAAAATTTCCCATTGAGGGGCTGGCCCCGTGGCCGAGTGGTTAAGTTCGCGCGCTCCGCTGCAGGCGGCCCAGTGTTTCGTTGGTTCGAATCCTGGGCGCGGACATGGCACTGCTCATCAGACCACGCTAAGGCAGCGTCCCACATACCACAACTAGAAGAACCCACAACGAAGAATATACAACTATGTACCAGGGGGCTTTGGGGAGAAAAAGGAAATAATAAAATCTTAAAAAAAAAAAAAAAATTTCCCATTGAAAACTGTTTTTTAAATGAGGGTGAAAATAATATCCATTAATAAATAAATATGTCATTCAAAATTGGCTTATTGAGTAGCATTCAGAAGAAAACTAGGAAAACTGAAAACTGGGTGAATAGGACATCTTTAGACTTCTTTCCTAGCAGGTGGCTGCAGGAGTCTAGGAGCGGGAAGTGTGGGAGCTGTCCTAGGTCACGTGGAGGTTACCCCATAGAAGGGGGCCAGACCTTCTACCCTCCTGCAGAACTGTCTGCGGAACGGAGAGCTGCCGCCTTGCTTCAGGGAGAAAGCCATTTTTTTTTGACCCAAAACTTAAAAACAATATTATTATTCAGCAAAGATTAAAAGAATTTCTGGAGATGTAAGTATCTGAAAACTAAATTACTGCGAAGCAGTCACCAAATTTTGCAAATCAAGACTGCTGATTTTATTTTTGCTCGTGGACCAAAATAGGTCCTTCCACATGGGGACGGATGGCTGCACCCAGTGAGCAGGAGCAGGCTGGGAAAGCGAACTCCAGCCTGCACTTCCGGGACAGTCCACAAAGCTGACCCTCTGTATGGGGACGTCTGCAGGACACATGCGTGCGTCACTATTAAATACACAAGACCAAGTCGCTCTGGGAGGCATATTCTCCTGTTGTCAGCTGTTGTCCTTGAGCAATCCACATGCAAAGTAGGCAGTGGTAACCCTAAAGGCTAAAGAAACCTAAAACTGAACGTATCTCCCTAAATCGTGAAAGCAGTCGTGTGTCTTATTTTATCATTTTTCTGAAGGAGAAAAATGGAGAAAGATTGAAATGTGATAAGAGAAACCTTTATAACTTAAAGTTCCATAGATACATTCCTGGATGTATGTCCAGTGTCTAGCGTTGGCTGACCATAAGTAAGAACTCCAGAAATGTTTGCTCTTGAACATAGAAATCATCATTATTATAACTCTCATTATCTGAGAATAAGTGGAAAATATTGGCACATCCTATGTACTATTAACATACATAGTCATACAGTCACGTGTTGCTTAACGATGGGGACACGTTCTAAGGAATGGCTTGTTAGGAGATTTCGTCAATGTGTGGACATTATAGAGTGAACTTACACAAACCTAGATGGTATAGCCTACTACACACCTAGACCACATCGTACCAATCTTATAGCACCACCGTCACATATGCAGTCCATCTCAACAGCAACGTCGTTATGTGGCACATGACTGTAAATAATATACATATTGTTCATACACACATGGGCAGAAAACACCTTAGCGAGTAAACCCTGGCACATCAGATGCTTCATACTTAAGCGCGTTCAAATATCTGAAAGTATGGAACCAGATTTGTAATTGTATTTTAAACTCAAAGCGTAAAATATATCGCTATGTTAATGAAAGCGTGAATAGTTGTAGCAGGCACAGGGTCCTGGAAATGCGAGTTCTTTCTTTCACATGCTGTTAAGATGACGTTTAGGAATTGAATAGCTTTCATGTTTCTGTTCTGGATGAAATCAACCACACTCAGCTGCAATCTGTAGCTAACACACAGGTGAGTAAACTCGATTTTAGGCTGAAATTACTGTGATGTGATGCTGGAAAGGGAAGAAACTCGCTGAGAGTCCTCGGCTCTCAAAGTCGGAGGGAACTGTGCGCAGGAGGGAGCTCAGAGGGGGCTCTAGCTGAAGGCTCAGTTAAATGGCCTGGAACTCAACTTCCAAGTAGGTTAAAAACTAACCGCTGTCCCCGTTCTCCTGCTCCTTTCCTGGAGGTATTTTCTATCTTGGAGGCCTCTTTTGAAATGCAATACTCCTGGGAGTGGTCACACCTTAAGTTATCAGCTAACACTTTCAGAAAGATTAAGCAGACAGCCCTCAGAGAGAAAGAATGAGATTTAGGCAAAGTGCCCAGGGTGGAGGCAACGCTGGCTTGGGGGAGGAAAGTTAACAAGTCAACACATCTGCTGATTAGTTGATAAACAGACTAATTCACCTACTAGAGAGCATTTTGGTCTCCACGCTAAACTTCCAACCTCTGGATGCTATCGTTCTACCAAAAATATCAATGATCGCTCGTGCTTTGCGATATTAGCCATTTCAGCACAATTTTCCAGATTATCTGAGAAGCAATTTGAATCAGCTTGGAGGAAAAACAAAATAACCCCTAAGTACAGTTGAAAGTTATTGCCTTTTTACTTCAAATATATTTAGACCATCCTTGAGGGGTGTTTGTACACATAAGATCAGACTTTTAAAAAATTATAAATGCATTTTAAGGTAAAGGACACAGTCAACAGAATAGCAAGTATTGATAAATCTACCTACTGGAAACTCATCAGATTCTTCTAAGATACCTCACAAAAGACTATATTGCTAAACAAATAGAAAAATAAGTTTCTCTTCTGTTTGAGGAATTTTCTTTTTTCGCTTTTTTACACAGTTGCAAAACAATTTTTTTCTTGTGATGAAGACTTTTAAGAGTTACTCTCTTAGCAACTTTCAAATATGCAATACAGTATTATTAACTGTAGTCGCCATGTGGGACATCACGTCCCCACGTTTCAGGAGTCTGTTTATAATTGTTCTTACTATTTCGGATGTAGTATTTCTACATTGCCTTCAGTATCTACTTAGATGGATCAATTTAGGGCAGAAGTTTGTCTCAACGCTTTCTTGGAACCATACCACATAGAGAAAATGATTTGTTGAGATTTTTTTCCATACTTTTCCCTATAGACTTTCTAGAGGCAACAGAGCTGAGCAAGCTTTTCGAAGTTTAATTGAACTCTTTGGGTCTGTAACTGTACTGGTGGACCCTAATGGCCTGAAGTGTTACCAAAAGTTGCTGAGTGTGGGCTTTGTAAATATGTATTTTGTTAATATTCTTCCACTTCTCCATTTGTGATCATGGGGAACACATGTAAGGCGAATGGAAAATATCAAAAGTAACCTCCCAGCTCCATTGTCCCGTTGATTTCTATCTTCTGTTGCCATGAAACTTTTCACTCTCACGAATAACAAGTAGCAAAACGCAGGTGAATTTTACTTCGTTTTCCTTATTTTCAACCTCAAGTGACCATATTCATGAGCGAAGGAAGGGTCAAAACTATTAGCATTCTTAAATGAATATTAGAATTATCAGAAACTGATCCTTAAGAGAAGACGTGTCTGTTCTTTACACTTTAATTTGACAGATATAACTGAGCCCCATTTATGTACCAGGCACTGGGTATGAAATGACAAGGGGAGCACTCACAGTCATTGCCTTTCAAGACAGCATCCTGTGGCAGTTTGCAAGCTGGGTCTGATTTATGAAATAACTGGTAACATTGGAATTCTGCCGAAAAATACTGAACTAATAATCAGACTTGTTTTGTAATCTCAGTGTTGCCGTTTACAAGTTGTGTGACCTTGGACAAGTCACTGTGTCTCTCTTAGCTCTAAGTTTCTCTCCCATTGGCCACAATGGGATGGTTCCTTTCTGATCTCAAATTGTCTGATTCCTTGAGAGTAAGTCTATTGGGAAGGAAAGCTAGCATTTATGGTAGAGCACCTCTCACCGGTCAGCTGTCAATCCATCCTTTAAACCACCTCGATCCTGTGTGTGGTTTATCCCACAGAACTCCGCAGCCTCCGCTCTTCTCACCATATCCTCTCTCTGCCAAAGGACAAGTGTGCTCTCGCCTTAAGATCTTAACTGTTGAGAAAGAATAATTGTCTAAATGTATAGACTGACTGGTAAAACTAGCCATATTTTAGGGTAAAAAGGGGAGGGATACTCAAATTCTCATTATGTACAAAATTCAAAATAGCAAGTCAGGTGAGGGAAACGTAATGAAGACCAACACAACCCCTGGACTCACCGTATGTTTTACCTGGTTAGTATAAGGATGCCGCAAAACAGACAGGAATAGTAATTCAATCGATCTGGTTCCAGTAAGGCCACCAAAACTGAGAGGCCATCTCTTGCTATTAGATTTTGAACTTTAAACAATTTTAGGGGAAAGTTCTACTAGTTAACCAAATACTGATCTCCCAGAATCTTTGTATGAAAATCTTTGTAAGATCAGTAAGTCTTACAGAAAGTAATAAATGTTGAACAATATGAAAAAGCAAGTCAGACCCACTAAGAAAGCCACAGTTCAACCCAAAATGGAAGCATTTGAAAGGTATATTGCCAAGACGGCCTTGTCGAAATTTCTGACGTACAGTCTATAACGTCTGGTTTTCAAAGCCTCACTCTCCGTTCTGCCTCCATGTCAATTTCTAGGTCTGCCACGAGAAAAACGTCTTCTTCAGCTGCCTCGGTGAGGGGTGGGGCAGAGGAAGCCTGAAATCTTCATCCCCACGGGAGCACTCTGAGATCTGCCACACACAAACGGACTACTGCCAACCCCTGACCCACACGCCAGGAAGCCCAGCTGATTCTGAAGCAACATTTGGTTGTGTGTTGTAAACAGTGATCTATTCATAAAAGTATACTCTATATTGCACCAGGCTCACTTTTGCTCAGGACCAAAACCTGCTGTTGCCAGAAATAACAAGCGTATTTGCTCTTCAGTTCAAGGTAATGGCTCACTAACGAGATTACCTCCTTCATTCGAACAGATTTTTTCTGCTATGTGGAGACTGGGAATATGAGAACCCCTACTTAATTGAATGTCCCCTGAACATTATACCGCTTTGAAAAAAATCATTGTTTTGACGACATTGTTGACATTTGAAATAGAAGAACAGTTCACAGTGGGGACACCTAACGCTCAGATCCAGCAAACAGGAAGGACTTCACGAGCTAGACTGAGGAGAGTAATCCACTGATCGAGGCCATGGCTCTGGATCCCAAAGTGTGGGGTTGAACCCTGCTTTCCTGCCTACTACTGGGTGGTCTTGGGCAAGTTTGTAATGTCTAAATCTCAGCGGTACTAACAGCATTAAAGTTAGCGGGAGGTTTACGTGAGATGCTGCATTAAAAACATTCTGCACCACATCTTGCTCATGTTTAAAGGCATACATTATGTGACATACATAAATACAGTAGTTATTGCTGTTTTTATTACATCGCCAGGGCTGCCATAACAAAATACCAAAGATTTGGGGGCTTAAACGACAGAAGTGTATTCCCTCACAGTTCTGGAGGCTTGAAGTCCAAAATCAAGGTCAGTAGGGTCAGTTCCTTCTGGGGCCCGTGAAGGAGAATCTTGTCTGGCTTCTCGCCTCGGCTTGTAGACGGCCATCTTCTCTCTGTATCTCTTCACATCGTCTTCCCTCTGTGCATGGCTGTGTATCCGAATTTCCTCTTGTTATAAAGACGTCAGTCATATTGGCTTAGGGCCGAATCTAGACCTCATTTTACCTTAACTTCCTTAGTAAAGAACCAATCTCCAAATACGGTCACATTCTAAGGTTATGTCTTCGACATATGGATTTGGAGAGGACTCAATTCGACCCATAACACTGTCGCTATAAATAATAATAATAATTGTTATTAATACTGTTATTATTATGGTCATTTTTGGATCAGAAGTCATGCATTCCAGGGAAGTACAGGGTGTCTTTGAAACTGAGAATTCTTAACCAGTGCCTTGAATGTAATCGACACCTTGGAGGAGTGAGTGGCTGTAAGAAGGAAAGAATGGGTGAATGGTGGGCAGGATATAAGTATCATTAAGGATTCATATTCAGCAGGGTTGGGGTAGGTGACAGAGCTCCGAGCATCTGGGGGATGAATTGCAGCCATGAATAAGGAACCCCATAAGAGCCTGCAGTTCTGAGGCCGTGAGAATAGGACAAAGCAAGAACGTCTGTCACAGAGCAACGAAGCTCAGTAAGAGAGGTGCAGCAAAACAGGCTCGATGCTGACCTGGGTTCCCTTACCATCTCCCCACTTACCAGCTCTGTGACTGGGCAAGTTACTTAACTGCTCTGAAGCTCAAGATCGGCCAAAGCTGAATGTTCTGGAGCTGGAATAAAGAGTCAATGGGGTCATGTATATAAAGCACCTAGTTCAGAGCCTACGCATCATAGGTGCATAAAAATGTTTCTTTCCTTCTTACAATCAGATGAAGTTCCACAATTCTGGACCCTTGGGGATGGCCCCAGGCAGCCTGGGGATGACCACATGGCAGTCCCAGAGAAAGCACCGAGGACACTCCTCATGGAGAAGCTGTGAAGTCATCAGTGCACATAGAGACCCAGCTTGCAGAAGGCAGCCGGGGCTCCATCTGCATCTCCTCAGAAGCTCCTGAGGAAGCTGTCCCCAAAGGCGACCCAGAGGAGATGGTCCTATTCTGAATTAGGTTGCATTGTCACCGAGTTGATGGCACAGTGGGAATAGAAGCTTCTTTGGGGTAGAAGAGCCTCAATGGATATTTGGTTATACTCAGAGTTTTTTTCTCTGATCTTGTGTTGTTTGATTTTAATATAAGAAAAAATCTGCTTTATTTCAAAGATCAAACTCTTTTTCCTAAGAAACCATAGTATTATTTAATATATACCTACTAGCCAACTATAACTGAATACAACTCAAAAATGAGAAATAAGAATGTCCTGTTAGGGAAGCCTCGTACACTCTTGGTGGGAATGTAAACTCATGCAGCCACTATGCAAAACAGCATGGAAATTCCTCAGAAAATTAAAAACAGATCTACCACACGATCCAGCTATTCCACTTCTGAGTATTTATCCAAGAATATGAAAACACTAAGTTGAAAGGATATATGCATTCCCACGTTCATTGAACCATTATTTAAAATAACCAAGATATGGGAACAACCTAAGTGTCTACCAATGAATGAATGGATAAAGAAGATGTGGTACACAGTCATTCATCTCTTAACAATGGGGACATGCTCTGAGAAATTCGTCATTAGCTGCATATGGTACTAATCTTGTGAAACCATCGTTGTATATGGAGTCCATCGTTGACCAAAATGTCATCATGTGCCACATGACTGTATATATACAATGGAATACTACTCAGCCATAAACAAGATAAAAATCCTGCCATTTGTGACAACATGGATGAACTTTGAGGGTATTATGCTAAGTGAAATAAGTCAGATGGAGAAAGACAAACGTGATATGATTTCACTTACATATAGAATGGGGAAAAAATGAACAAACAAAACAAAAGCAGACTCGTAGATACAGACAAGAGATTGGTGGTTACCAGAGAAGAAGAGGATTGGAGGGTGAGCAAAGTGGGTAAAAGGGGTCAATTCTATGGTGATGGATGGAAGCTAGACTTTTGGTGGCAAACACACTATAGTGTATAGAGATGTCAAATTATAATGTTGTACATATGAAACTTATATAAGAGTATAAACCAACGTTACCTCAATTTAAAAAAAGAATGCCCTTTTATAAAATCAATGGGAGACGCACAAAAAATCTAATTCAAAATACCTAATTCAACGTGCTGATTGTGAACATGAGTGTAAGTAGCTACGGGGTAGTTCTACTTCCCACAAAATATACTTTTCTTTTTTTGTAAGGAGTATTTAGAAATTCTTCTGGCAACACAAAACCCAGGTAAACAGATCACTTATTAGATTGATTACCAATAAAGAGACTCTATTGCTTAATATAGAAGAGATTCTGGAGCGGAAGAACTTTGGAAAAAGACAAGGTAAAGAAGCCCTCAAAAAAAGGCAGTGAAATTCTCCTACTGATTTGGCAAAACAGCTTCAAGTGTTCCAGGCACCTGATTCAAGTTAATGGTAAATTACGGAAGGGGCGAAAGGATGAAATTTCTTAAAATGTAATTCTTTAGGGCATGGGAAGGAATCAAAGGACACTGTGAAATGGAACACAGATCATGCTTTTTTCAAGGATAATTATTTTTAAATCAACAGCTTAAATATTTCAAGTCCATCTTTGTGAGACAAATGTTTTCTTGGGATGAAAAAACACGTATTTTACAAAGAAATAGCGTATCCAAAAGAACTAAAATATATGTGTAGTGTGTGTACATGTGTATGTACATATGTCTATATACATATGAGTATATATATATACACATACATCATAAATGTATATATACCACACGTACCTTTTATCACATATACACACTATATATATATATATATATTTATATATATATACACATACTGATAATAATTATTTATACCAAATCTATTTCTTAATACCATGATGCCATCCTCACACGGTCACCATTTAATGGAGATGTAGTGTCACAGTGCTAATCATCAGGGCTGGAAGACGATGCTTATATTGACCGTAAAGTTTAATTTTACACTTAGAATTCGTAGCTGGTCCCCCCTACACAACAGGAGTTGAGTATTTCACAGTTCTCAACAGAACTTCATAAAAAACTGTATGAGAGAGACTACTGCTTTTGTGGAAGAAGAAAATTAGTACTTTGAGTGACATTTATAAGAAATGTTGTTGGAATCGAAAGTAAGAATTTGCTTTTAAGGTGAACAGGTGGGTTGGCAATGCCTGTCTTAACAAAGGGGCTTTAGATCCTTGGCCATATTCTGTTTAAGGACTTTTGATAGGAGACCCGTCCCAGAAACTTGGGGTCCGGCCATCTCGTCGGGAAACACCCAGCTCCCATTGCAACATCGCGCAGCGTGTGGAAATGACCCTCTTTCGAAGAGCTCAGACGTGTTAGCACACAGAACGGCTCCAACCAGGGTCAGACCTGAGAAGCCAAACACCACCACCATCCCAGCACTTTACAGTTCTCTGAGAGCAGCCCCCCATCAGAAGCAGTGACCCAGAGCAGGGGTCCAGTTGTCTGTGAACTGGCAGCAGGGTGACCCTGGAGCAATTTTACAGGTAGCCTGCTCACCTTCCACCAGTTGGCTAAAGGACTGAATTTTACTAGCTGTTGGAGATAGTCTGTGATCTTGTTCCAAATATCTGAATAAACTTTTAAGGCCAGAGTGCAATCACCCGGACACATTTCCACATCCACCCGTCCATCAGTCATTCATGATCCGCTCAGTATGGCGCTGGGGGCTGTGGAGGAAAGAGACAGAGGTAAGGCACCCCCACTCCTTTCAGTGCAGATGGCTAGACTGGGATGCCACACAAAACAGAACAGAGTTCATCAAAAGCACTCTGGTTTTTGTTGTTTTTCAAATATGAACCTTGGATGGGGCCAGCCTTTGTGCCCCCAGTTATTGGCTAAAGAGAAAAAGCTAAACCAAGTGACATAGTGTTGCACTGACAGCACGACTTCGTGGGTTTCAGAAATACGGAGGAGAGGAGATTGGAAAGGATTGGGGTGGTCCAGGGGCTCCCTGAAGAGGAGGGGTCGCAGTGAGGCTTTGAAGGAGAAGCAGGGTCCGTGCAGGCCAAGGGCGAAGGGACTTTCAGAGCTCCCCCAAATCTATAAACAGTCTTTCCCATTTTCTCATTAGTATTTGTCAGCAACATTTACCCTTAACATTCCGTGCAAATAAAAAACATTAAAAGCAGTTCCGTCATTAAAGATGACTATTTCAGTGCAAGAGATTTTTGTCTTCATAATCTCCTCTTTGTCTGCACAGAGCAGCTCTTGGCCACATCTCCACCAATAGCCTTTGCTCTGTTTACTTTAAAGAATAAGCCACTGTTTGATTTGGTTTCTCGTTTTCAGTATGTACACCCTGGTCTCTTGATTCTCCATTCCGGGAAGGAAAAATAAAAGAACAAGGCTCTTTAAATACCAGAGCAATGGTTACTTACAGACACGTACGACTTCAATATTTTATGTAACAGCCACTTAGGAAAATGCGTAGGAATTTCCCGGCTGGCAGCCTTGAGCTGGCAGGTGTACCTAAATTGAACCGATCACTTTTTATTTGGCTGTCAATTCGTTTGGTTTTTCTGGCTGCATTGCACCAGAGTGTGTGTTTATTTCAAAAGGTCGTTCACCTATTCCACGGTTCAAAGGGACTATTTTGTTCACTTAAAGGGTCCCTGCAATGATGTGTGAAGATGTAGCTCAGGAAGGTGAGTGAGAACTGTAAGTGGGGCAAACCAGCCACAAAACACAAAAAAAGGAAAATATAATGGAAAACATCATTCCTCGGTTAAAAAGACAAATGAAAAAGGAAGGAAAAAAACCAAAAACACCTCTACAGCGAATCACACTCTGAGTTTTACCAAATACTAGAATCAGTAATCACAGTTCTTGTAAATACTTCTTTATTTTATTCATATTCTGCATTGGCAGCATATTCTAGTCTCCTGCTTGATTTAATTAATCTGGAGCAAATGAAAAGTAGAGATTTATATAAATTTCGTTTTCTATATAGATTTTGTGACCAAGCCACTAGGTGACCTTCAGGGTTTACTCGACCAGATGAACAGTGTCTTACTCCGAGTGTCAAGGTGAAGGGGTCTTGATGAAACAGCTGTAAGTGTGTTCCTGCCCCCTCTCCCAAGCCATAGGGCAGCCCACTTCTGGGGAACAAAAAACTAGATCCTGGCTCCACAGTCTATTTTTTATCCAGAAAAAGCCATTCTGTGGCAAGGATGAGGGACACTGCTTCCAAAAAAATAACAGGTTTTCTATGGATGATTGACGAAAATACTGCTTGGCCGACAATGCAGCTAAGGTCAGCTAGAAAGGGTTGCTGGTATCTGGTTTTGCTGTATTAAAATATTTGATTTGCATGAGATCTTTATAATTATCCTCCTGTGGTCCTCACAGATATTCTGCCTGTAAAAAGGTTGAAGTTTACAATTTACCTGCTACTGTCTACCTGTGTTCACGGTGGCTGCAAGATAGAAAACAGACCTGCTTGGGAGCCAAGAGGCAGTTGAATGAACTCCACCATTTATTGTCCTATGACTTTCAAACATGAGTCCTCTGTGAGTCGGATTTTCCTCAAATGTGAAAATGGGGCTCCATGGCCTGCCGCAGAGCCCAGCACGTGCAGGCTTCAAGGACACGGAGGGCTGGGTGTGGGGTGGCCGCGAGGGGCCCTTGGTGGATTCGGGAGCCTCCGCAAGGCTCCAGAGGCAAACCCAAGCACGCTGGGCCATGTTTCACACCGCAGCAGGTGTGCTGGGGCTGGGAGAGAAGTCAGGCACCCAGATCTCTGTGTTCATCGGCTAACTGACACTTTCGCTGTCTCTCCTTAGGCTCACCCCTGGCAATCTACAGTAGAGAAGCCTCTAGAAGCTCTCCCCTCTGGGCGCGAAGGCAGAGTCGTGGCTGTGAATGCAGGTGTGGTGGGGGAGTCATGGCTGTGTGCTGCCAACCTGGCTCTTCCTGCTGTGGACGTGCTCTGATGAAATCGGGCCCTGGTCACAAACGCGGCACCAACTCTGGGACTCGCCCCAAACAGAACCTCAAATACAAACCAAAACATACTGCGATAATTTGCTGAACCCCAAAGGGAGCCAGATTCAAAGCTTTTATTTTTGAAACTACAAACAGAAGCACAGTTTCAAAAACACCAAGAAAATAGTCTCAACAAGACTTTCCTACAGGACAGAAGTCTGAAATCGTTTTCAGTGTGAAATTGCTACGGGTTTCTTAGTCTACTCTCTAAAATTGCTGAATTCGTTATTAAAACAATAACCTAAATAATCTGATTAACCCTACACTGAGCCGTGCTTAATTTACCCCAAGATCTCTCAATCAAATGGAGTTATAATCGGTGTTATCAATTTAGGTATTTCTGTGACATCTATTCCTGTGACATATTAAATCTAAGTCTCTGTGAGAGAAGTACATTGATTTTTCCACAGCAGAATTTTTTTTTTCGGCTCCAAGAACAGCTGAGGGCTGCAAAATGAGCAGATGGCCACATGGAAGAATCTGCTTGGTTGATAAGGTAGTTTAAAAGAAAAATCACCTTATTGCACCTCCTGGATAACTGTCAAACTAGGTCACGAACACTGTTTGATTGGACCATACCAAAATATTTAAGGTATCGAGTTTTCCAGAGTTCATGATGACTGCCCCACTAAAGGCTGAGCTTAAGCTTTGACCTTGCCTTCGTGCCTTCATTGACAGAGCCTGGCCTGGGACCACAGCCAGCAGCCTGGGCAGCATGTCTATAGTTCCAGTCAGTTACTATACTGACCCCACAATGGTCTTTATAATTAAAACGTACCTGACCTGACTATCACTGAGTAAAACATCATCGTTATAAAATGCGACATGCCACAACTAGAAGGACCCACAACTAAGATATACAACTATGTACAGGGGAGATTTGGGGAGATAAAGCAGAAAAAAATAAAATAAAATGCAGAATGCTGGGCAGCGGTCGCCTACAGTTATACCCAGCCAAGCCTTGAACCTGAATATGACTAAGACACTTTATAAATCCTTGAAAAAATGGTCAGTTGTTTATTAGGGAAAAGAGAATGGTCTTACGAAGGAAAGAACATTTTCTTGACCTGAGAAAACAGAAATACGGAAGGGAAAGTCTCTTCTTGACAGCCTTGCACAGCAAACTTACAGATTAATGAAGATAGTCAAACACAGCACGTCCTCCTGCCTCCAGGTATAATATTTTATTCAGTAAGAGCCGTGTGAGCCTTGATTTACGCAGACTTTCATTAATACGAAAATTCAATCGCAGGTTTCTCTGGTCACCTCCAGACTTCCTTAAATTCAACACCCAGTCAGCTGGTGATGGGCGTTCCTCCCTCGACAGGTGATACCTCCCCAAAAAAGGGAAAACAAGCCAGTTAGAAAGGTGGCCAGACCCAATGGCGTGCGGTGCCTGGATAACGAGGCCTGTTCTCCCCTCAAGTGTCTAGTAAAGCCTTGGCAGATGCCACCATCTTTCAACCGCCCCCACTCAGGTGGAGGGAGAGCCCTGACTTGCACAGTCGCAGGATGCAGCACTGTAAAGGTTTACAGGACAGCTATTGTAAATCTTCTCGGGTAAATAATGTGTGGTCTCCATGGTGGCATGAGATATCCAAAAATTAGTGATTTATTTTCTCCATAAAGTGTGAATGCTTTCCAGTTAGTCCCAAAACTTTAAGAAGTTCTAATTGGCCCCAAATAGAAATTAGATGACGTATTTATCATCGTTCGTCTTCTCAAGCATTTGATTTCATTAGGTTCGTTTATTCATTCACTGACTTGGTTCACTCACCTATCAACCATATCCGAATTGTAGGGAAGGTAGAAAACCATAGGAGGCCTCCAAAATTGTGGTTCTGTTTAACTTTTCTAAACCATTAAAGGGTAGCTCAAATACATAAGTCTACCCGCCAAGAAGGGAAGTGCTGTGCTGTCTCCCAGTTGACTGCGACAGGGCTGTCTGACTCCTGGGGATTTGAAGTCCAGTATTTTAATCTCAGGCTATTCTAAGTCACGCGCTTGCCAGTGACACGGGAGCAGGACTCTCCAGCTACTCAAACGCAGCTGCCCGGTGACGGAAGCAGAGAGGGGGCGAAGGCAGGGACAAAGCCCAGCTGGCTCGCCCCATCCCCCACAACCCACCACGCTGTTGGCGGCCGCTCCCAAAGAAAACAGAAGGGTCGACCTTTCCTTATGCAACTTCTAGAATTAATTTGGTGCTTAAGATCAGAGGTGGATCAAAACGTGGATTACCTGAGGTTGCCTTTGCACCAACAAAGGCATCTCTTCAGCGTGGTGAATTGGCGTGATGGCCCTGGGCCCAGAGCAGTGATCTGAGAAAATCCCTGGTGGCAACAATTAAGCAGTGAGTCTTCAGCGACTGCCAGGAATCTCACTGAAGATTGCAGGGGGAGAGAATTTGTATGTAATCCAATTTAGAACAACATCAACAACTCCATGTTCCCGGTTCCGCACAGGGGAACTCCAGCCCAGGGCTGCCTTCGCAGACGGGGCGTCGGAGCAGAGTTGGCTCTCCAGCTCTGCTGTGCTGTGTGTTGCTAGGTGGTCCTGCCCAAGGCGTTTATCTCACCAAGCCTTAGTTTCCCCATCTGGGTTTTGTGAGGATTCAATGCCAGCATAGAATAAGTGCTCAGCAAATAATAGTTATCATAGTCATCATCCTCCTGGTTGCTGGATGGTTGGAAGCCCACCACTGGAAAGCAAAGACGTTCAGGTAGTTGACCCACCCCTCCTCCCAAACAACAGAGTACCCTAATTACCCTAAGACAAGCTCCTTAGAGGAGCTCTGCGTATTGGAGCTCAGAGGCAAGAAAGTGCTATAGAGCTGTAATTATCAGCTAAGCAGAAGGGAAATTTTAACCTCCCAGCACCCTTGCAGACCTGTGACTACCAAAGTCTTGGAGAAGGCTTCCACAAAGAAGAAAGAGTGAGAGCCACACAAAAAGGAACCTTAGCAAAAGAAAGGAGCCGGCTTTGTGCCCCAGCCTCTCTAACCAAAGGGATGCAGACACTTGAGAGGTGCTAATTGAATGAGTGTTTCTTAAACATATGCCTAATTTTCCAATGGAGGACCTTAGTTCTCACATAAATGGACGGAAAGGGTGTGGTTACTAGTCAAGGAGCAGGAGCATATGCACTTGGCCCTGATATGGGGATGGTCTGGCGGCTCCAGCCCCAGCCCTGACACTCAGGCAGGTAAGGAATTTTTGCCCCCACTGGACGAGGGGTGCCCAGAACATCAGGTCCCAGGTGGCACTGGGGTCCTGGTTGCCATCTGCAGGAGTGGGAGCATCTGCCATGCCTGGCTGATTAAATAATCAGGCTCCACCTGCCTGTTGCCAGGCATTTAATGAACCACCTTTACTGGGAGAAGGAGGAGTCCCAGACGAAGCAATTTTCCCCTAATATCTAACTATCTTTGATTCCACATATTTTATGTGGCAGGCAGTGTGCTGGCTGTTTCCAGCAGGTGATATTTCTAATCCCCCAGTGATCCTGAAGTGTGGGTATTATTGAACCAATTACCTGGGGAAGTAAGGTGAGGCTCCGTGAGGTTGAGTCCCTTGCCCAGCTCGGTGTATGTCAACACCTATCGCATCTTGTTTGCCCTACGCTCTGTTCCTTCCGTTAAGTAGGATTCTGAATGCAAGTGGGCAGGAGAGCTGTCACTAAAGAAGCTGTCACCTGGGGGTAGACTTGGGACCCAGGCTGGAGAATCAGGTTACCCCACAGGGTACCCAAGTGACCGGTCCAGGGGTGAGCATGTGACCCACATGGAGCCAGAGCCATCTTTTAGGAAATTTATATGGATGTTGGGAAAGTCTCTTCCTGAAATTACTAAATCTGAAGAGTTGCAGGCCTAGGACTGCCAGGAGCTTACAGTATCAGGACATAAACCCAGAGGAATACAATGTGGAGAGGTGAAGAGAGAAACAGGCAGATTCCTGGGACTATCATTGAACACAGGGATCCAGCAGTGCCAGAATCTCGGGGCCAGCGCTTCTCAGAGAGGGGTCCCTGGCATAGCAGCAGCAGCATCACTTGGGACCTTGTTGGAAATGCAAATTCTCAGCCGCCCCAGACTCACTGAATTAGAAACTCCCGGTGGGGCTCAGCAATACCTTTTCACAAGCCCTCCAGGTGAGTCCCATGCACGCTCCATTTGAAAACCACTGCTCTAGGTCAATCCATGGAGTTTCTAGTTTCATGAGCCAATAAATTCCTATTTTTTTGCCTTGACTTTGTTTACAATAAGAGAAACAAAACCAAGATAGTTGTGTTATCTTCATGAAAAAATGAGTCTTTTTGTAAATTGCAAGCAAATTTAATTATTTTAGAATAATATGGTTTTCCATATATAAGTTCCTTTGAGGTTGTTTTTAGTTTTGTTTTTTGTTTGTTTATATGTGAGTGGCGGCATCCCTTGATGCCTGTAAGAAGAACGAGGCAATTTGAAGCTACACAGATGGAAAGACTATGACACCGTGAGTGGTACACAGTGGAACGCACACTGGACATATGGATCTGAGTTGCCTGTCATTTAAACAGGAGAATTAACCAGAGAGCAGTTAGCGAAAAGAGTCTGCGCCACAGAGAACTGAGCATGGCTAGAAGTGTAGATCTGGCCTTGGAAAACACCATAACTAAAACAATATAAAACTCTAACAAAGAAGAGAAAATGACAGAAAATGAAATCTTTTAAGAAAGAGTTGAAAGATGGGAAATGAAATGCATCCTTACTTTTGCTAAATCAGTCGAGAAAGAATGGCCCAGAAAGACGCCATAGGAAAACAGAGAAAAGCGAACAGCAAGTGAGGAGACAGAGCTTATTTGTGTGGTGGTGGCCTTAGCGTGTTGCCAACGAAGCAGAATGTGGTCGGTGGTTTAAACACCTCACAGAGGTCAAAGGCCGTGGGCTTAGCAGAGTCCTCTGGACCTGCCAATCAGAAGGCTGGTGAGCTGTCTCAGCAGAGTGGTGGAGACGGGAGCCGAACAAAGGGGAAAGTGAATAAGAAGCCACAAGCAGTGGTCCTGGGGTGAGGGGTACACCATGGGATAAAGAGCTTGGTGTCCGGTGGTTAATGTAGAGCCTGGAGGAGGGCCTGTCCCAGGGGAGGGGCCTGTGGCGTGCTTGATAACTGAGTAGAGGAATGAGTACAAAGCAATGGAACACAGGACAGCCTACGAGGCAACATCCTTGAAAAGGTGGGGAGGCTCATGGGTATAGGTATGTGTGAGAGACAGACAGACAGACGGAGATAGAGAAATCATGTGGCTCGGGGCAGAGGGCGGCTAGAGGCTCTGACTTCCGACTCCTGGGTTTGGCTTCTTCCACCCATAGGTCTGCACTGTGTCTCTCCAGAGCCATTCCTCTGAGCCTCCAAGCATCTCTTCATCTGTGCATCCCACAAATGTGCAGCGAGCACCTTACGTGCCTGGCAGTGTGGCTGCGTACAGGGACAGGAGCAACACCCAAGGGGGTGGTGGAGGGTAGGGACAGGGGCTTTAACCCCTGCCCTGTATGTTCTCCATCAACCCTTCACGCCACCCCTAGTATACACTGACTGTAAGTTAGAACATTGTACTTGCTATGAAATTCAGCTTCGAAACAAGTGCCCTCCCCAGATCACCACCTCCTACAGATCACCGTCCTCCCTGTAGGAATCAGGGGCTGCCACTGTCCTGGGATCTTTAGACGTGAGAACACAGAAGACAGAAACTGTGATTGCAGAAGCTCAAAGTCAAATGAAGGAGGCAGACGCTCAGCCAACAGTGACAACACTGAGCTGTTAGACCCAGGTAGGCCCAGGGTGCTCCAGTCTATATCTGGGAGGCATAGGATTCCATCAGAGGAGCAAGGAATGTTCCCAGCGGGAGTGAGAATGGCCTGAGCCTCAGAGGAAAATATGTGCTATCTAGTCGGAGAAGGAGAGGGGACTTATAAAGAGAGCCAAGAGGATGTACTGGAAGAAGCAGGAGGGCAGCGTGAGCAAGTCCACGGAAACGCAAGGTATCTGGCAGGCCCCTAGCAAGAGAGGAACCCCACAGGACTGCGATGCCAGGCTGGTGCTCTGGCTTTCTTCTGCAGATCCCCGGGGAGCCCTGGGGCCTGCAGACAGACAGCTCTGCCAGCATGGCGGAGAGGAAGGAAACCCTTGCCAAAGGCCAGGGGTTATAGTAACAACCCAGGCGAGATACAGGCGTGAGTGGAGCTCCAAATGGAGACAAAGGCAGAGGAGGTGGGACAGGTGGGACTCCAGAGGAGAGGTCTTAACTGGGCCAGAAGAGGGTAGGTGGAAAACCATGAAAATGTATGCAAATTTTGCATACATGTGCAAATAAGAAATATAGATTTCTTCCTAGGAAAGTTTTAATTCTTAAAAGAAGTCTGTGACCCGAGAAAATGTCCTTATTTTGGAGATGCTTGGCTGTCTAGTGGCCAGACAGGGTACTTTACTGGATCCTGAGAGGCAGGAGGAACACGGCATCACTTCCAAGCTCTGGCTCCTCCCTCGCAGGGTGATTAAGGAGGGGGGGCCAGTTCGAAGGTACCTTGCTCTCGAGTTACCTGTGAGCCCTCAAGAGGGAGAGTCAAAGGCACACGCGTGTTCAGATGCCGTGAGTCTTCCGGCCGCTGCACCTGCTCTTTAAGTGGGTTAATCGTTCAGACACTGAATGAAGCTGTTCCAGTTCAATCCAGGGAAGACCTGTCAGCTCCGTGTCTTCACATACCGCCCCCCTTGAAGGATCAGGGCTCAGCCGGACGTGGATTCCTGCCCAGCGAGGATGTGCGACACTCTGCCCAGGTCAGAGTTCGTGACCTCGGCCCAGGCAAGCGCAGGACGTTTCCCGCCCGCGCAGAGCAGCGTTAGGCAGCCGCTCTCCCAGGTCCATGCTGCTTTCAGGCTGGGCCCAAACAGTTGCCTGCAGCCACTGGCAGCCCTCGGTGGTTTCGTAAGTGGAGGGTGCCTTGCAAATTAAAAACAGCAGTGTGCAAGTCAAAGGCAATGTTTTTAAGCACAGAAAGAGGAATACCACTGTGGGGGGTGGGGGGTAGATAAAAGGGCTTCCAGCACCTCAGATGCTGCTCACGCACACCAGCCCGTCTGCGCCTTTAGACTGGAACTCCTGTTAAGTGTCCCCGGGTTTCACAACCTGAACGCTGCCCGTAGTGATGTAGTTTGAACATTAACCTGGCTCTTCTTCCCACTGCTGTTTTACATATTAATTAAAGTGTTTTCCTCAGCTCGGGAATGCCTGCAGGCTGGTTGGTTCTGCAGAGGCGCTTCATCTCCCGCTGCTCCGCCCAGCCGGGCTGTGCAGAGTTCAACCATTAAAACTTTCCCAGGTGGGCAGCAGACGCCAGTCCTGCCTTCACTGGCGTCGTCAGAGGGAACGTGCGCTTTAATATGGCCTTGAGAAAGGGCACCGCTTCTTGCCCACCAAGGCGGGCCGGGCAGCGCTGGGTGAGGGCGTGCACTGTGGGAGAATCGCTGCAAAGTCGTCCGACGATTATCTCCAACGCAAGTCACCTCTTTCAGGAGCCTACTTCTTTCTGTCCCTTTTTTCTTTTCCCAGCAGTGCTTGGAAAACATGCGCAAACAACTCATATTTTATGAATGAGCTGACTCGTTTTAATTCCTGTATTTATGTATGAATTTATACATATGAGGGGATCATCAGAGATCTGACCACTCACTGTGTGAAATTGTTCAACAGGGTTCAGATTCCAACATCCTATCCCATTCGCAGACTTTGTGTCCTGATTTGCAACTTTTAATACCATTTTTTAAAAATTGAAGATTCTTAGTAGGGCTTAAGATATCTAATAAGGCCAGGGCTGATTTTCTAGTTAAGTACATACGTTTAATAGACCTACCATCCAAGACAATGAAATTAAGTCATGCTTTCTTCCTCAGGTTTTAGACACTTTAGCCCAATGTATCCTTTTCAACTTTGAATTATAATTTGGACTGTTTCCATGAACTTCTCGAGTTATGTTAAATAAACATATTTTTTTGTGATTTTAGAGAACTCTTTATTCCCTATAAAATCAAGTGTGATTTAAATTATAAAATGCATAATCTTGGTACAACTGGTAATCTGTACTGAAGGCAACTAAATTTATATATCAAGGAGCAGATTATTTCAAAATTTATATAATGGATTTTTTACATGTGGACGTAGATACCAGTATAAATAAATAAACCCAGTTGATTGACTGAAAAGAAACTTACTCTATTTCCCTACTTAGCATTTATTTATAAAATTCAGAAGAGATTACTGAAGGTCAGGATTCATTGCGATGAGAGTTTAGGGTGCCATGGAAAGGTGACTGCCATACCAGATATCAGCTGTATCATCAGAAATTCCTTCACGGTTGACTAATTCCTTGGAAATATGTCTACAATATTTCTCTCCTGCATACTGTGTGTGTGCCAGGTAGGATGGCAGAAATCCTGAATTAAACTAGTTTAATTAATAAAGAAATGTAGCGGCTCCTATGACTGTTAAGTCCGAAGGCAGGGCTTGCTCCATCACTGGAGGAGCCAGGAGGCCACCGTGCCGTCAGTCTCAGGTTCCCTCCATTTCTCTGCTCATCCATCCTCAGTAGCTTCCCTCCCAGGCTGGCTCCTCTTGGAGTCCTGGGCTGATCACCTGAGAACTTACTTAAGTCCACTGGGTGAGTCACTTCTAGAAGACCTCTCAGTAAGGCTGGGAAACCCCTTCCACGAGCCCGCAACTCCCTCGGATGCCGTCGCAGCAGTCCCAAACCACTCGACAGCCAGACAGAGGCTGAGTTGTCCATCCCGGAGCTGCAGGTGGAGCCTGCCCACCTTGCAGCATGAGCTCTGCCTGGGAATCAGCATTCTCTTAGAAATGTTCGTCAGCTGGAGCTGAGGTCTCTAGCGGAGGAACAGCCTGTGCAACGTCGCCAATCCCCATCACAAGAATAACTCCAGGAGAGGGCAATGCCCAACTACCTGTCAGGAAGGTCATCCCGGGCTCTCTGCACTGAGAAGGAAGTAGGACTCAGTTCTATCCGGGGCCTCTCCCAACTCCAGGGTTCTGTAATGTTACACCTGTTTGAAAAGAAATGTCCCATTTTGTCAAGACAAAAGATTCACAAAGAACTTATTGAATGCCTATTGTATGCCAGGCACTTTTCTGGGGCCTGAATGAGCAGGAGTGCACAACACAGACACCACTGCCCCACGTCACATGCCTTCTGGTGGGAAGGGTGGACAATACACAAGATAAATAAAATGCACAGAACTGTGAGAGGGACAAGGAGCAAAAAGAGACAGTTAGGAAAGGCGTATAAGAACCTGGTGGTCATGGCTGGAGTTTCCATTTTAAATAAGTAGCCAGGGAAGTATTGACTGAGAAAGTAACACTCTTAATATCCCCCCCCCCCCCCCGCCCCTCCCGCCCCACCCTGCAGTCCCTGAGCCAAGGATTTGGGTTCAAGTCACGTATTTGGGAGGGAACTCCAGGAAGCACAGTGGGGAAGCAGAGAGGGGAAGGAGGAGGGAAGGAAGCAATGGAGGAGCCTTCCCAGCGAGTTGGCCCTGGGGCAGCCATGACTCCAGGTGCTGAGAGCTTGGCGGCTGGAGAGCACAGCTCAGGGCTTCCCTCAGACAAGGCCATGGGTGCCGGAGGGAGAGGTCATGGGGCACAGGGAGCTGCCCTTCATGGGGAGCAGGTGGGAGACACGGGTGGACGCCTAGCCCTGCCATACGGTGACCTGGCGAGATATGGCCATGGGGTTACCTGGGAGCAGCAGCAGCCAGTGGAAACAGGAGCTTCCAGGAGAAGCTTTCAGAGAAGGAGCTGGGAGCCCAACGGAAAGGTTTTCAGGACACAGTTAGACTTCTACTCTGAGTGAAGTTGGGACACATCTGACCTATTTTCCTAACAGGGTCGAAGTGCTTCTTAATAAAGAATGAACTGAAAGGAGGCAAGAACAAAGGCAGGCAGAGCAGTGAGGAAGGAACCAGAATCCAGACAGACGGGCAGCTGGGCAGGGGCGTCAGTGGGAGGCGAGGAGGCACCCACAGCAGGCTCCCCTGCCCTCGAGAGCGGGGAGTTCGCCACCTCTTTTTGCCTAGGCGACAGGGAGAAAGGAGTTGCCTTAGAGCAGGGTGGGGAAGCGGCAGGAAGGATAAGGAGCATGGGAGGGCACTCTGTTTGGACGTGTTAAACTCCCATCACTTATTGGCCATCCAAGGGCACAATCCAAGGAGGCCACAGGATACGGATCAGGGGACGTCAAGCGGAGAGCCATCGGGATATAGATGGTGTTTGCACATTTACAGCCATGGGACTGGATGGTGTGACCGTGGTGACAGCAAATACGTCTGAGGCCAGAGGCATGCAGGATAATGTTGGGAGGTGTGGCCAGTAAAGGAACAAGCAAAACAGACCAAATAAGGGCAGGCGGAGAGGAAGGAGGAACACCTGCAGGTGCGCTGTTCTAGCAAGCAAGTGAAGAGGGGTCGGAAGGAGAAGAGAGTGGGCAGCGGTGTCATGGCAGCTAGTAGGTCAATGGACATGATCGAAACATCTGCCTGGACAGAGAGAGAGAGAGGGTTGGGAGGAAGAGAAGGAGAGGGAAAGAGAGTGAGAGAGAGAGAGAAAGATGGAGGGAGGAAGGGAGAACAGAGGGGAAGAGGAGAAGGAGCTGTGAACCAGAGGAAATCTCCTGGGTTTGCTGGCTTGTGTGTTTGCCTTTAGGACACCACCTCAGGGTTTTGAACCTTAACTAGAGCATAATATGGAACATCCAACTCACTAGATGCGGAAATCTGTGTATTCGCTGCTGATGGGGTGAGAAGTGTGGGTTGGAGGACAACTTAATTTTCCATTAAGATACCTTGGCTTCTGGAGGGAAAGCTGGCCTCTGCTGCCCCCCACTCAGATTGTATTTTATTCCTTGTAACGTCTCCACATGTTTAAAAAAATGTGCACATTATGGAGTTTAACATAATTTTCAGTGAATGAGGGATTCAGGTAGAGGGTTTCTCAAAATGCCAATATCAATTGGTTAGGCCTTCTAAAGAAACATCTAAGATTCCTCTTATGAATAGATTTTTTAAACCCAAGAGGCCAAAAAAAAAAAAAGGATATACACTTATGATCTATTTGCCTGAGTTACACATAATCATATCTTTCAAGAACAGCCCTGCCAAAATAAACAGAAGAGGAGAGCTGGCCTACCCAAACTGGCCACAAAAGTCATTTCTCAAAATCCCAAGTTAGTTCTCTACAGGACTGCTTTCTCATACCAACCCACAATTGCACAAACAAATGATTTCAAAGACCCAAACATTCACATTCTCTGAGGGATCCAACAGGATTGGTGCAAAAACTTGCATCAGTGAGAGGCCCCCCCACCCCCAGCTCTAAGCTCCCCTAAAGCTGTTTGCTCCTTAGCAACCACAGGCATTCCTCTCCAGGCTGCTCTGTGGGAGAGTTTCACATCTCTAAAGGGCTTACCTCTGAGTTAGGAAACCATAGTTACCACCATGCTCCTATAACCATAACTGATTATTTGGAGTCCATTTTCTAAATATTTACACCCGCGAGAGTCAAGATTCATGAGAGAGGGGACAATCACTCATTCCGAACTTCAAAGAACATGGCAGACGTTAGTAAAGGGATAAAGCAGGTACCCCAGTTCAGGGGCAAAAATGGCCCCAAAAAAGTGCTCTGAATCAGTCATGTGTTTGAGGGGATCTGGGAAGCCTTAGAGGAGGAGATGACAAGGGAGAAGGGCCTCCAAGGATGGAGTTAGGCAGAGTTAGGGGACAGGAGAAAGCAGGACCCTTGAAGATACAGGGCGAGGGCGCCTGATTCCTTCCTGCCCTGGGCCGTGGATGTGCTGATGAGCTATGACATAAGGCTGGAGTCGGGGCTAGAGATGGAAGGGCTGCAACACCAACATTTAGTTTGGACTTCCTTCCATAACAAGGAGGAACTCTGAAGGTTTTGTTCATAGAGCAGTGACATAATCCAAGCTCAGCGTCTGAAATGATTACCCTGGCCACACCACAGAGGTGGACTGAAGGGGAGAGAAACGGGACGGGATGTCTAGGTGTAATAAGTCATGTTATCAGTGGGAGTGGCAAGGATGGGAGGGATTTGACTGACATCTCAAAGACAGAAATTGATTGGATGTGGGGAAGGCCAGCAGGGCTGACAGAAGTAAGCTGCCCGCTCTGAGTTTCAGCCTCATTGACTGAGAAAGCGGTCAAGAGGTGGAACTGGCTTTCAGGGAAGACAGGGATCCAATTTTGGATGTGTTGAATTTAAGATGCCATGAGGAAAACCAAATTAAGGCATCCTGCAGGGCGTTATGAATGCAAGATCCTGGCTTCTGGGATTTGAGAGGCGGCTGCAGCGAGATGGAAGCAGAAACCTAAGAGCCAGATCACAGAGGAAGGAAATGAAGCACAGAGAGGCTCACTGATGGAAACGTGGGGTAGATGAGCTTTAGAGAGCAGAGGACTCAAGGAGGGTGAAGGCCGGGGAAGCTCAGCCACCGGGGCCCAGGAGGGAGGGCAGGGCGGCTGCGGGCACACATTTGGAAGCAGACAGACGCAGGTGTAAGCCCTGGTCCTGCTCCTCTGTGGTCACAAAACCTTGGGACTTGGTCTAAGCTCTCTCTGTCAGCGTTCTCTCGTGTTTTAAATGAGAGTTATTGTGAGGGTGAAACGGGATTCGAGGTGTTTGGTTCGAGGTGGCACTCAAGAAATGGTGCCGTGACCTCACTCACCAGGAATGAGTCACCAGAGGGGGCTCCAGAGGAGCAATGGGTTGTTTTGGTAACTGGAAGCTTGTCAACACAACCCTTTCCTCGGCTGGCGGTGGCCGAAGCCAGACTGCAGAGGGGTAGGGAGAGAGCGACCAGGGAGGGAAGGGACGGACACGTTCTGTCTTCTTCTCTCCACCTGGAAAAGGCCTTTTTGCCTCCCTTCCAAGGCGGAGCTCACAGTTCATCTCTCAAGTTCCCTTGACTCTTCAAAACCAAATTAGTGGCTGCAGCTTCTGCTGTCTCCAACAGTCTTTGTTCTTGATACGAGGCTCTAGTGACACAAGCCAGTCATTTATCTTCTCCCATGCTTGTTTCCCACCAACCCGCCCACACTGTTTAGACTGAGAGTGACTCAAACCGGAATGATGTCCTTGTCACATAACAGGTTCCCATTAAGAGCTCATTGAACAGCTGACGGACTACGGATGAGGCAGAAGGAAGGAAGATAGGGTGTGTGAAAAGGAGGGAGAACGTAGTGGAGAGAGGAGGCAGGAGGGAGCTCCACTTGGTGAACAACATCGTGTGGACCAAGGATCACCTGTGCAGGACCAGGACCAATGTTGGTTGGTTAGGACAGAGGAGGTGAGGGAGAATGCCCATGCTGTAAAAGAGACAGGAAGAACAAAGCATCAAAGAGACCCAAATTGGAGTTAGAAATTAGAGATTTGACTTGGGGTGTCGCCTGCAAGCCAAGGTCAGCAATGCCCCCGACCACAAGATCACCTAGGGCCAGGAATTTGAAATCTATCAGGCCTTTCTCAGCTGATCTCTCAACTGGATCTTTGCTTAAACATCCGCCTCAGGATAAAGGTGGATAGAAAGGCAGGTGAAACCATGGAGAGAAGAGAGGGACGAGCGATAACCATTCACTGGGGGACAAAGTCAAGAAGGGTACCTATTGTCACATGTTACTGCGAACTGAACAACCACAGAACCTCAATGGCAGACACCAGTAGACTTCCCCTTGGCTCCGAAGGTTTTGCTTTGAGTTTGTGACTCAGGTGGTTGACTTCTAATCTAGACTGGACTCTCTACATGTTTGGGACAACAGACTGACTGGTGTCTGCTCCGTGTGGTCTCTCGTCAGCCGGCAGACTAGCCTGAGCTTGTTCCATGGCGAGGGTTGGGTTCCAGGAGAGCAAGCAAAAGCTGCAATCTTCCTGAGGACTAGATATGGGACTGGTACCCGTCACTTCCTCCACGTTCTACTGGCCACCGCAAGTCGCAGCCTGGCCACATTCAGGACTGGAGAAAGAGACTGTACTTCTGAGGAGGAAGCCTCAAAGGCGCATCACGGGGGGCTGGATGCAGGGCAAGGCTGGAGTGGGGAGTATGTGGGACCGTTTTTGCAATCAATTTGCTACAGGAAGCTTGAGGAAGAGGAGGGAATGAAGAAGAACGGGGGAGTGGCCAGACAGGGGACTGTGGAGTTTGAAATCTTGGCAATTGATCACTTGCAACTTCTGGTAAGACTTCCTCAGTGGATGTTGGAGTTGCTAGTTGACACTAGAATCTGTCATGCAGAATGTCATTTAGTGAATTAGGTAAAGGATCTTCAGCGTTTCTTATACGATGCATTTTAACGCTTGTCACTTAGTATAAGATTAATGAATTTTATGAAGGGACTGTGCCTGAGACAAGGTGAAGGATTACAACAGATATTTGCTGAATGAGTCTAAGTCAGTCACCTGTGAGATAATTCACATATAAGGAAAGTGGGGCCCAGAGAGGTAAGATAATTTGTTCAATGTCACACAGGAGAAGGATCTTTTTCCTGAATCCTAGTCCATCCCATCCCCTGTTCACTCTTTGTTAATCAGTTTTTTGTAAGTGACAGAGAAGAGGAAATAACTGAAGTCACAGTAACGCTAAGTTACATAATAATTTTTATGTAACCCATCTCCCCCGAAAAGTATTGTGGCTACTGTCACATATTATATGGTATGAAATAAATTATCCTGTCACATAAGGAGCCAGATTCTATGCCAATTACTTAACACCGTGGCTTAGGAACTCAAACCCAAGAACGCTGTTCCATTATTTTCCCACATCCTACTTATTTCAGCCTCAGGATTTCCCCTGACAGCTAATTCCATATTCACTCCAGATCTCCCCTTGAGGTTCCAGTATTTTAAAAGCCTTCAGGAAAAGAGGATCTTGGTATTTTTATTCTTAATCTGCTTGTCAGCATTTCCCTCTGTCAAGAAGCAAATGAGAGTTCCATCCCCAAACTGCACAGTGGCCTGTGTCCAGGGACAGCCCCAGACCACGGAGAAGGGTGCTGCAGGGGACAGCCAAGAGAGCAAGAAGCTCAAAGACAAGGTTCCAGAAGGGGCATGTGCCACAGGAAGTAACTGGTGGGCAAGTGACTTGACTGGAAATGTCTGTAGCAGTAAGCAGAAGTCATCAGCAAGAGACAGCGGAATGTGCTGGAACTGGATTGGTAGACATCACATTATAAAGGAAAATGCAGGATCCTATTTGTCCTATAAGGATCCTATTCTTATGCATTTATTATATAAATTCATATATTGGTTGTGTTTAAAACTTTCGTGTCTGTGTGAACATTCAGATATGTGTCAATGTGTGCATGTATTTTTAATCCAAATGAATATTAATTACCTAATAATAATTAGATCATTATTTTCTCCCTTCCCATTTTCAGTTGCTCCCATAGATCCAAAACATTTGAAGGTAAATTAATGTGTTGACGTATAGACCGGTAGTGGGATGGATGCCTATAACAAACAGTCAGCCATTTGTCAACCATGGGAAGGAGTGTGGAGTCTGCTTCAAGTGGGCTGGAAAGCCACTGGGGAGGGATCCAATCTGATTTATGCTGCATACATCTCACCCGGTTGTATGGAGAATGGAAAGGAAGGGGGAAGAGTACACCGGGGAGTCCACTTAGGAGGCTGTGTGGAGTCAAGCAAGAGGTGATGGAGACTTGAACTCTGAGCGGAGGTGGTGAGAGGGGGTTGGATTAGGGGTGGCATATACTTTCACTGTGAAGACACCATGATTTGCTGAAGGACTGAATGTGGAGTGTGAGATGGAGACAAGTCCAAGATGGCTTCTAGCTTCTTGGCCTGAGTGTTTGGTGGATGGTGGTGCTATTTACCAAAGTGGGGAAGACTGGTGGGTTGGGGTGGGCTGTGTTAGATAAAGAAGTCTTTCTTTTTTTTCCTTTTCCCCAAAGCCCCAGTGCATGGTTGTACATCCTAGTTCTAACTTCTCCTAGCTCTTCTATGTGAGCCCCCACCACAGCATGGCAACTGACAGATGGCTGGTGTGGTTCCGTGACCAGGAAGCAAATTGGGGCCACCAAAGCAGTGAGAGCACTGAGCCTTAACCACTAGGCCTTCAGGGCTGGCTTGATAAAGAGGTCTTTTTGATCATGTTTATTTTGAGGCATGAGTTAGACACACAGGTGGAGATGTTATGTAGATTTGAGTCATTGGCATATAAAGGGTATTTGGGGCCATACGATTTTGTGAGATTGCCATCCCAGATTTTGTGTTTTGGAAGGATGTGGTAGTGAGGAGGATGGAGAGAATGTTTGGCAAGAATCGCTGAATGGGGGACTCAGGAGGAAGAGCAGGTCTAGGCAAGAATATGGCTTGCTTTTCAGATGTGTTGAGCACAAGGTGCCTGTGAGACAACCTTACGAGCTGGACAGCTGGGAGTTGTTTATGTGAAGTTGAGACCCATGGAAGGCAGAGTTGAGGAGTGGACAGAGCACAGGGTATGGTGTCGGGAGCTGAAGTAATGAGCGGGCATGAGAGCATCCGGGAAAGGCTGTTGAGCTGATAAGCAGTGGGACAGATAAGACCGCTGACTCAGGGGACAGGGAGAGGAAACCATGCTAAGGAAAGAAGCTGTGTAACACACAGTCTAATCAAAAGGGGATCACTTCCTCACATCTGGGTTAGCATCACGGGGCTTTCCTACCGAGCACAGGAATGCTGGCCACCAAGCAGCACAGAAACAAGAAAAGGCAGTTTGATTTACTGACCACTCCTCAGGCACCTTCGGGCAAATTCTCAGAAAGGAAAAAGGAAAGTTATACCACGGCCTCATGGAGGAGGAGCCCGGGGGTCAGTAGGGGGAGGAAAGAAGCTCCTACCTTGACTTTGCAGGACTGCTCGTCATTTCTCCCCAAACTCCAGGAAGCACCTCTTGCATGGACCTCTGTGACACGTGGGTGACATAGGAAATGCTGAGGAAAAATATAGTTACTCACCGCGGAGGCTCCTTGTCCTGTGTCTGGGTAGATGTGCAGAGACCCCTTCCACTGGGTGGGCTCATCGGTGGGACAATGGAATGATCCATGCCAGGATGATCCAGGCCATCCTGCCTTGGAGGCACCCAGTGGGGCCAAGACCCTCAGCACTTCAGTCTCAGAGGAGAGATGCTTGGATGACTGGTTACAGATACCCTAGTGCCAAGTCACAAGTCGATGGCCCTATTCCACTCTGGTTCATTAGCCCTACTGTGGTGCCCACTGGGAAAGGCAGAGTTTGAGAGAGAATGGAAGACAGCGGAGTCACTGACTTTTAAGAGATAGCTTCTCTTCCCAGGATGCGTTTCCCACTCACTCTGTGCTTTGCTACCCAAAGTGTGGACCCCAGACCTGCAGATGAGCATCGTCTGGGAGCTTGACTCAGGCCCACCCCAGACTCAGTGAATCAGAAGCTGCATTTTAACCCATCCCCAGGGACCTGTGTGCACGTTAACATTTGAGAAGCACAATTACATAGCATTAAATGACATTTGACTTAAGTTCTTCCAAAGAGAAACCTTCAAAGAAATGAAACAGATTCTTCACCTTTCAGGAAAAGGCTCGAAGGCGTGGTTTCAGGTGTGCACCAAAGCAGAGCAACGTGGCTTGCCGACACTCCTCTTTGCCGCCTCTGCCGCTCTGATGCTCACGCGGGACAGCGCCTCACTCACTCTTCACAGAGCGCCTTCACGCACACTTCCTATCTCGCAAAAACAGCAGAAGTCTCCGAGCTCTCCCCTCTACCTGCTGCTGATGAGGAGCAAGAAGCCGGGGGAGGTTCGCCCTGTGTGGGACTCGGATCAAGGCTCCTGGGCTTCTCTCCCGGGCCCTGGGAGAGTTACCTGCAGTCTCCATTACTAGAGACCAAGGGGAGCCCACTCCATCCCTTTTTGCTGTCTGTTAGTGTTAACTGTACTCATATAGCATCAGTTCAGCCACTTCCACGTGCTGATCACAACCGGGTACCTGACACATGTCTTAGTCTGTTCAGGCTATAACAAAACCACCTTACGCTGGGCGGCTTACAGACAGCAGCGATGTCCTCTCACAATTCTGGGGGATGGAGGTCCGGGATCCTGGTGCCAGCACAGCCGGTTCTGCAAGGGCCTCTTCTGGGTTGCAGACTGCCAACTTCTCACTGCATCCACACATGGGGAGGAGGGAGGGAGCTTTCTCAGGCCCCTTTTATGAGGATACTAATCCCATTCGTAACCAACCACCTCTCAAAGGCCCCGCCTCCCAATACCATCACCTTTGGTGTTTCAACAAATGAACCTGGAGCAGACACAAGCCTTTAGACTATAGCGACAAATAAAGATTAGAAATTATTATATGGAAAAAGACACAAAAACTATTTTGATATATGTTTTAAATTTACGTACCTTTGCACCTTGATGCAGTTCAATAATTGAAACTCTCATCTTTCTACCCAACCTTGAATGCCAGGGAAACATAATGAAAAGTTCTATTTTATTCCCCAAGATAATAGCTCAAAGAGCAGTGTAAGGAACCTCCAGTGCTACAGAAAGGGTGAGGACGTGTGAAACCCCCTTTCTGGGGAACTTACTCTTAAGCAATCAAACGAAAGCACCCGTGGGCCTTTGCAAGGTGCCAGCCATCTGGCCTCTGCATCCTGACTGAGTCACCAGGTAAACAGCCACAGGTTGCTCTCAGCACTCAGCGGCCCTGCCCCTCCGTTCGCTGCCCTTAGGTGTGGGTTTTTACTCCAGGGGTTGAGCATATTTTCAGCCACACCTGGATGCCTCCAGGTAATTAGGACAAAACTTTTAGTGGAAGGAAAACAACATACCTTTGAAATTGGAATGCATGTGCAGGGGAAGGTTAAGTGGAAGGGAGGGGCCCTGACTCTCTGAACCCACCAGCTTTGCTTCCTGTTGAGAAAGTACACAATTGAAAGACAGGAGAAATGCTAAAAGGCTCTCGTGACTGCTTCCTGCCGCATTCAATTAGGCTTCTAGTGGGTGCCAGGAGGGGGAGTGACTCCAGGCCTTAGGAGAACACTGGAGGACAACCCCAGGGGCCGCCATGTTGCAGATGTGGTGTCCAGCCAAGCTGGGGGACTGCGTGATTGAACTAGATGCAGAGGTCTCAGTTTAATTCTATATCCCCTGGCCCGAGTTACACATGCTGCCCTTTGTATGGCGTCTTCAACAGTCGACCAACTTCCAGTACCTGGAAGGGGTGGGTGACAAGGGAAAGCACAGCCATCGAAGCACCGAGCGCAGACCTGGTTGTGCAGGGGCCTCTGCGCCTCCTCCGGGGCAGCGGTAAGCTGCCTCTGGCCACTGGCCGGACATGGTTGTTGCTGGCCCTCACAGATGAAAGCAGGAAGCACTGACTGTGAGCCAAGAGCTTAATGTTTTCGAAAAATGGACCGGACGGGAGGAAGGAGCTCGGGTTTGCTTTGAGAGCAGTAAACAAGATCTTGGCTGCGGGCCAGGGAGAAGCCTGACATCTCTAAAGGATCCTGACAGCCCAGCCTGTGGCTGATGGGGCCCTGTTAGGGCTGCAAACGGGGCAGTGGGCACGGGCTCCTGAGCCCAGGGCAGTGGGCATCCTTCCCTTACTTGTGCCTCCACAGGGAGCGGCTGTGGCACAGAGGAAGGGCCCAGGCTGGGCTCGGTGTTTGGGGATAAACCCAACCCAGCTCAGTGGGCTAAGAGCAGCCAGTGGGATGCAAGAGCCAAGCTGGGTGGCAGCACCCGGAGCCCTTGCTGGCAGGTGCCCTGGCCAGCCCGAAGGCTGCTACCACCCCAGTGATGGTTCTTTAGGGAGGGCCCAGCTCTGTGGCAGCAGAGGCTGCCCTTCCTCTGATGCAAGGAGTCTGAGAGGTCTTGTGAACACACCTGCCAGGATCAAGGAGCTTCCTAGAGACGGTCCCAGTGTGTGTCGTCTGTTGCCGTCACAAAATACTGGCCTCTGTTACTTTTCAGGGGAAACCTGTTCACCCGCACCCAGCATGACACAGTGACACAGCAAATCTCTTTAATCTTGCAAAGTGGCAATGAGCATCACGGTGTCTGGGTGACCCTTGGCATGGCGGGTGGGATGGTGGAGCGAGGTGTCCTGTAAAAGCACAGCTGGAGAGATGGCACTTGTTTTAAACCTTGTCTCTGGTTATTTTAACAGACGTGCCCATCTCCCGCCCTCAGCGTGTCAGTCAATGCTTATCACCGTGGGAGAACAGGGACAATGACTTTGGTGTTGTGCCTTCCTTTGGACAGCGTGGACCTTTTCATCAGACATCACTTCCTATCAGACGATGATGACCAAGACACCAATAAGGCAATAACAATGATTATATCTGCGGATAAGGAAAATATGCAGCCTGGTAAGTTTTGCTTACACTGACTCACAAAATGAACCATCTTACATGTGGGATGATGAATACATCAGCATCGAGATCTTGCTAGGACAGGACCCAACTCACTTCAACCGTGGATGTCGTCAGAAGTCCTCCGTGGGGTTAGCCCGCGATGGAGACAGATGAGACAGCACAGGCATTCTCCTGCAGCAGAGACCAGCTGCTCACGGCGGGCACGGGCCGGGCCACAGACAACAGCTTATGGGCACACGCCCACGTGCCACGACCATGCTCAGCAGCCGAGAACCTTGGCTCCTACGCACTGTCCTTCAGCGAAGACAGTCGTTGCACCACCGGGTCACTGCGGAAACCAGGTGCTTTGTGGAAGCGGCAGAGCTGAGGCAGGTCCCCCAGCAGAAACCGGGTTCCGAGAGCTGCACTACGGCCTGATGTTTCACTTACAGCCCTTCCGGCGTGCGTGGGCATCACACATTCCCTCTGCAGGAAGACACAACACACAGGACTCGTGTCCAGCCCACCCGCGTCCTGCCCCTTCTCATGGGATATACCTGCATCCCAAAAGAACAGCTCTCTGAAGCCAAGGAAGTTTCCCGTTTGTTTGCTTAATGCTGTCCTTTCTCCGATTCCACTCATTCTTATTATGCAGTGAAGCAAAACTCTTAATGATCACATTTAAATGGCAAAACTTAGATAGGCTATTTGCATAACTGATTCTCATTTAAAGTGAGAGTTAAATAGTGAACTGTAAAAAGTGTGAAAAGAGCAGGCACCGATCTTTGGCCTCCTTCTTGTTTTTCCGATTTGTCAAGTATGTTCCTGTCCCAGGGCCTTTGCACATGCTGGTCCCTAGGCCTTTGATGCTCTTCCTCTGAATATCCACACAGAGGGCCCCCCAGAGCTCTGCTCAAGTGTCACCTTCTCAGAGAGGCCTTCTCTGAACCCCAATAGGAATAATGCTGGCACCGTTCACCCCAACACTAGCCCCCTCTGTCCTTATCCCCTGTCTTGTTTGTCTTCAACTCATGTTTTGTGTTTATTTGTTCATCACTAGTTCTGTGAGTGCAGAGGCTCAAGTTCTTCACACACATCTCCAGGGCCTGGAGGAACCCCAGACGTGGAGGAGATGCACAATAAACACTTGCTGGAGAGATGAACAGAGAAGGGAAGCATTCTCGGTGACGTGTTTCAGCCATGCAGGCCCAGACCGTGACTCATTTTCTCGACTACTTGAAGGCAACTGTCTGCACAGCTGGTGGGGATGGCAGCGCTCGCCGATGTCTTCCGAGAGGGAGAGCCGAGTGCATTTTCTGCAAGGCCCAGTGATTCCTGTGGTGAATTAGCTTTCAACGAATTTCCCTGTTGCCTCCGGGCAGCCGAGAGAGGGACCAGGCTCGGTTACATGCTACCAGAATTGAGGTTCACGTGTAATCTTAGTAATTTTAAATTTGTGCGCTTTTCCCTGAGAAAGCAGAGCTGTTCTCCCAAAATCAGGTTATGCCGTTTTTCACAGACACATCCACACATCTATTTCTCATCCAGTGTCGCACAGGTCAGAGGAACCTCGTGTTAGTTAAATCATCAGTCCGCCACGCTCCATGCTTTTATTACGGTCCACAGCCACCTGCCTCTGGACTGAGGCCTTCGTTCAGTTCAGTCACACTACTTTACAAACCCTTGAAAGAGAAGGAAACCCAATAAAAGACGTATATTTTAAAAATCAAAACATGTGATCAAGTTAATGCAAAAGCAGCAGCTGTGTTTGAAGTTAGATCCAGATATACGATGTGTCAGAGTCTGCTTTTGTCTACCCAGTTGTCATTCTCCCCCCTCTTAGACTGAGAGCCTGGTTTCATTTTGGGGTGCAATGCTCCCAGTTCAAAGTCTGTTTCCCAGCTTCTCTTGCAGCTTTTACATATGTCCAAAGTCCAGGCTGCAAGACTTAAAGAGAAGGTTCACTTATAAAGTAGCTGACTAAGCCAGGAGAGGCCCTGTTTTTCCGCTTTCCCTATTCATCTGTCTTGTTGGTAAAGCAAATGTGATGGCTGGAGCTGCAGGAGCCACATTGGCCCGTGAAGCAAACTTGAAGACAGAAGATGTGCACTGAGGATGGCAGAGCTAAATGGCAGGGAACCTTGGTCCCAGGAAATTTGATGGAAACACCACCAGCCTTGGAATGCCCACATTTGATCTAGTTTTACCTGAGAGAATAGACGTTTATATGTTTAAAGCATTGTTGTTTTGACTTCTCTGATTATAGGTAGCAAAATGTAATTCCCATCCACATGAAGTGGTGGGGGAGTGCTGGGATTCAATATTGGTCACTTACTATAATTCAGAGAAGGTATATTAATTCCCTGAGGAACTTTATGCCTTCATAAGGCCAATATACAAGCTATTGGAAAATAATGCAAGTATACAGTTTAATCATTCAAAACGACGAACTCACTTAGTCTGGTCCCATTATAGTGGCATATGAGACACATGTAGTCATTCAAAATAGTCAACAAATACTCGCTGAGTGCCTCCCATGTATCACGTGTTGAGTTATCTCCACCAAAACACAGCGGGAAAGAGCCGGGACCTGGAATAAGGGCTTTGAATTCTGACTCGCTGTTTATTAGCTGGCTGACCTTGAGCAAGTCGTTTAATCTTTCTGAGCTTCCGTGTCCAGAATACTCCTTAGCCCACAGGGTTTGTGAATGTGAAACGAGAACGTAGGTAAATATCTTAGCACTGTGGCTTTGCAGCGATGGCAGCAGAGTTTGGGCAGCTCCTGTCTCTGCAACGTGATCCTTCCCATCAAGGAGCTCCCTCACGGAGGAAACGGATGTAATCAGATAATACAGTTAGGCTCGGAAGATGCTATAACAGAGGGGTGAGCAGAGTGTTTTGGAGCCCGGAGAAGTGAGTAACTAGCTCTGTTTAGTGAGCTGAATACAGGTGGTGTTGTCACTAAAACTGTTCACCAGATATTTCTGGATTTCCTCCTCCTGACACATGGTAATGTTGCTCCCCATCCCCTTTGAAGATGCGGCCATAGGATCAGCTCTGGCCAAGGAAAATGAGGAGAAGCAACATGTCTCGCTTCTGAGTGTAAGTTTTAAGAGGCAGTGGACAATCGGCCGTGTGTCCTATCAAGTGTACAGCGATTGTGGAGCAAACAATGATGCCTCCATCAGCTGGGTCCCTGGGGACTCCAGAAAGCTAGACTCCGGTCCTCCCCCACCTCTGCCCACTCACTTTGGAGAAGTTACTGTGAGTGAGGAATAAGCTTCTGAGATCTGGGAGTTGATTGCCACTGGAGCACCACCCAGCCTATCCTGACCGAGTCACATGATGGAGTCATCGTGGAGACTGAGTACAAATTTCCAGGTAAGGAAGGAGCGTTCAACACTCCCAGGCAAAGAGAATTTTTTATGCAAAGGCACAGTCAAAAAAGGACTAACATTTGGTGACGAGTTCAGGACCTCTGTTGCCAACACTGGGAGAGGGTACAGAGGGGGAGAAGCTAGCTAGAAGAGAGAGCGTGCCGGGTACCTTTAACAAGCCCAACCTCCCCGAAGTGATTCAAACTCAGAAGCCATTCAGAGAAACTCTGGATTCAATAAATGAAGAGCTCAAAAATGAATTAGTAAACAAAAATCAAGATACGATGAAAAGGGGGAATGTAGTTCTAAAGACAATGAATTGAGGACCAAATCAACACTGATTCCGCACTAACACGTACATTAGAAACATAAAGAACAGGGAGGATCCACCAAAACTTCAACCACGGACACAGAGAAAACGTCAACGACTCAGGGACACAGGCAGACGAAACAAGAGAAAGACGGTAAGAAACAGAGAGACGGTAAAGTCACAGATGTGAAGATGTGTCAAAGATAAAGCCCATCAAAATAACCAGTGTCCCTAAAGTGGAGAACTCAACAAATTAAAAATAACAAGTATTCAAAGGTGTAACAGAAGAACATTTTCCTGACATCAGGAAAAAGCTGTCTCTGCAAATGCAGAGTTCACGGTATCGCCGAGGGCATTTGAAATAAAACGCTCCAGACTGAGACACATCCTGGTGAAGCTTCCCAACTTCAAGGAATGCATATGAAGTTCTTGAGAGAAGAACATGTGCCCCAAGGATATTCTACCCAACCAATTTATTCCTCATCTAGAAAGGCAAGAGGCACATATTCTCAGATATGAGACAACTCAGGCAGCATAAAGGTTTCTTGAAAAAAGTTTTGAGTTTTCTGTTTTTAGTAACAAAACCCAGACAATAGATGGCTCAGAAAGTAAGCGTGTTCAAAGGACCAGCGGCAGGAAATGAGTCAATTTAAATAAAGGCTGAATATTTTAAAGCCATGTGAATTGTATTACAGAAGAAATGTAATTTTTTTACCTTGACAGTGTAATAATAATAATGTAACTAACAAATATAAGGAGGGAAAAGAGGAAAGGGGTGGTGAGAGGAAATGAGAACATGAATGGCCTCAGATTTTGAAGGAAGAAGTGAAGGAATGATGTGTAACGTTTAGAAGTATATTTTAAAAATACTTCTAATATTTTGCATTAAATTTTCTTCAGGGATCTTTTAGGAAATAATATATCCAGATAAATAACATTTATTTCAGGTTCAGCAATTCTTTCAGTTTCGTTATATGTTTTCTTCTGTATGCAAACAGGGTACAATTCACATGATTTCGTAAGATTAGGCGTGGACATGCAGGAGACGTGGGACACGGGAGAGAGGGCCATGAAGGTGAGCCTAAAGAAGCAAGTGGAGAGCAGATCACAAAGCACTTTGTGTCTACTAGGCTGAGGAATTGCGACCTTTCCTATAAGATGGGCGGTGGGGGAGGGGGTGCAGAATTTTTAACCAAGATGGAGATATGATCACACACACATTTTATAAAGGTCATTCTGTCACTTTGGCTGCAGTGTACTTTATGATCTCTTGAAGTGCCATGATTTAGAGATGCTCTATGAGCATGATTTTATAGAGGTAGAGGATGGTCAGCAATGAGCTAGGGTCCTGATCTCTCCGTCAAGTTTTCGGATCTTTCCTTCAGACTCTTAAACACTGCTCTGTTGCATACTTTCACAACATAGTAAACTAGGTGTAAGACACACTAGAAGAATTCTCTTTTCCCTGCTTAAATCCAAAACTAAGTAGTACCCTAATCCTCAGAGACGCCAGGACAAGAAACAGGACGAGGATATATGGGCTTGAGGCTGTGCCCTGCACAAGTCCGGGGTGCTGTTGACGCAAGTACCAAGAAGAGCGACACCCCCGACCGAGGAGTCGGGTGATGTGGCGGCCAGGTGGGAAGGGCTGGCCGAGTTTGCATGGCTGACCTGGCAATCTCCCGTCCCTTCAAAGAAAGATGGCTACAAAGTCCTCTTTTTTAAGGCCTCCAAGGAATGTCATCTAAAATTCTTTTGACGTCAATATTCGTATTTAATAATCTTCATTATTATCAAATTATTCCTTGTGGAAAATGAACGTATTTTCGTGTCTTTTGTCCCATTTTCTGGTTATATCTTCTTTTGAGAAGTTCAGTGACACATCTTTTTCTTGCCATAGCCTCTAACATAACCGATCCCAATAAATCACCGCAGCTTCCTCCTTTCTAGCCTAAGCAGTCCTCACTTTAATGCACCTTCAAAGCCCAATTTTCCATCCTTTGTATCTTGATCTTTCATAAAATAGCTTCCAATGTTGCACCGAATTTAATAACAAAAACAAACACACACGAAGAACAGAGCGGTAGAATGATGGCTGGAGTCTTGAAAAGGACAATTCTGTAAACACAGGCCAGCATCACTATTGTGTTTTTGATAAGGCTAAATTTATCGTCTTATTCTAGTTGTACTGTATTAGAAATCCCCCTTCCAAAATCCCTGGAGATTGGGAGTACGTGCACCACAAATGGAGACCCCATATTTGAGGTATAATTGCATTGGAAAATGGTTTTGATCACATGCTCATTTTCTGCAGCCGTCGCGGACACTGTCAGCTACTACTGACAAGACCCCACCCCTTCTCAGTGCTGGTTACCAACACCCACCCTTCGTTCAATATCTTGCAGCCTGGTGCTTCAGGGGATGCTGACTGCTTCCCAGCCACAGAGGGTGAATCTTATTTACTGTAAATCAACCACAGCACATGCTCCTTTCCCAGGGACCAATGTTAGAATGGGCAGGGGACCCAGTTCTGGTCAATGAGAAGTGGGGTGGTGCTGGCCAGGGGTGGGGGGCTCTGGGACTGTTTGCATCACTCCAAAAATGGACCAAGGAAGAGAAACTGTCTTTATTGGATATTATTATGGGAAGATGTGCTGTTTGGAGCTGCTACGACCATGTTATAAACACAAGGGGATAACACTGAGATAAACACTTGTAACACTGAGATAAAAGCCAAGATCCTGAGGATGGCTGACTGAGAAGATGAAAAGCTCCTGTGCCCCCAATGATGTCACTCAGCTGCCTAAGTAACCTAACCCTGAACTTGTTATGTGAGATCATAAATCCCTTTACTGTTTAGTGGTTCTCAAAGTGTGGTCCCACACCAGCAACATCATCATCACCTGGGAAATTATCAGAAATGCAAATCTGGGCCCCTCTCCAGACCACCGAAAAGAAAGTCCAGGAGCCAGCCCAGCGATCTGGTCTAATACACACTCCAGGTGATTTGGATAAGCCCCAACATTGAAGAAACACTGGTTCAAGCCACTGAATTGCATTTTCTACGACTTGCAGCTAAATACATCCTAATTAATCAGCTACTTGTGAGTATTTTATGTACCTTTTCTGGGAAACTCTACCAACCAACTTGATGTTTTTGGGTTTTTTGCTTTTAAACATTGGCATCTGAGCTAACAACTCTTGCCAATCTTCCTTTTTTTTTCCTGCTTTCTCTCCCCAAATTCCCCCAGTACATAGTTGTGTATTTTCAGTTGTGGGTCCTTCTAGTTGCGGCATGTGGGATGCTGCCTCAGCATGGCCTGATGAGCGGGGCCATGTCGGCACCCAGGATCCGAAATGGCGAAATCCTGGGTCACCGAAGCAGAGCGCTCGAACTTAACCACTCAGCTATGGGGCCGGCCCCTGATGTTTTTGTCTTATGCTGAGGTCATCTGAGAACTTACAATGTTGTGGACGGGAAGGTTGGGAGACATGGGAGCGTGTTGCACCTTATCTGATGAGAGTTTGGGGCCACCCAGGTGGGCAGGACAAGAAAATTTAGTAGCTTTTAGAGCTCCTAGGTGAAAGGAGGACATTCTGAAATGCAGAAAAAGAAAACTTAGGAGGGACAGCTCAGATCCGAGGAACCAGAGAGCAGAAGTTTTTTATGTGCAGTGACAAAGGCCATGAGCAACTTGAGTGTCCAGATGGTTTCAAGGAAAGTAGTTCTAGCATGAAATCAAGGAGGTGCTAACGACAAGCAGACAGGAAACCACCAAATTGCTACACAGGATCTTTTGGAACTCTGGAGTGGGAACAAGCTGAAGAGACAAGAAGAGACCCAGCTGGAAGAGTTGAACCTAACAAGATCCTGAAGGGATGGTCAGCATTTTCAAACTGCCAACTGCATGTGACTACAAGGTTGTATTATATACAGATCGTTGCCGAAGCAAGAATCGTCAGCATTGTATTTCACTTCGCTGCATAAATCAAAGAGATGTGGAAGGGGTTCCCTACTGGGGTGAGGACGAAAAGACACTGCACACTTCTAAAGAAGCAATTATGCCTTTTGTCCTTCGACTGGTGGCATCAGAGTCTCTATGATAAACAAGTAACGCTGGCTTCACTTGAGTACTAGTACACCTCGTCAACTCAGATGCCCAAATGAATGTCTGTCCAAGTCAACCCCAAAACTTGCTAAGTGATATTGAACTTGAGACTTAAGGACTTCAAGAGGGACTAGCTACGATCCTGCCAGTCAGCTCAAAGACTCTTGGATATGATGACAGCAATTTTACGGTAAAGTGGATGCAGAATACGGTGACAGCACCGTGAACCAATTAGCATCTTCGAAGCTGACTACTGAGTCCATCAACGGGTCAGAATCAAACTCTTCTAAAATCAGTGCAGAGGCATCTTTATCCTTCATCTCATTACGTCCCCTAACACTGAGCGTCGGCCTGAAAGTCTATGAATTGGTTTCCAGTGAATATTTCCAGGATCTACGAACCTTTGAAACACAGCTCTCCACTTCTTTACTCCACTTCTTTACAATTGGCTCTTTTGGGTAAATACATTTGCTGATTCCTGCCTTATAAGACGCCCCTAGAATGACAGTTATTATTTGCCCTTGAATCATTAAAATGTTAAGATTTCAAGGATATCAAACCTTGCAGATAATGCCTCCTTCTCTGTGCCTGATGGAAGCCCTCAGAACAATCCGCTTAGGCACGAACAGGCCACACTGTCACCTACAAGTTCCAAACAACACACAGTGCCTGCTGGTCTTGTAATTTAAAAGCCATCATTTAAAAATCATTTTCCAAGTTGCTTTATTTGTTCAAAAGAGATGACACCCACATTATTGCATTACTGAATTTTAGGATAGAGAAGATGTATAAAAAGTTTTTTTCTAAAAAGGAAGTAATATTGTCCTTGATAAAAATCAATAGGCATCATTTTTATATTTTCTGCCTCCTAAACTGCACGTCCTGGCTCTGATGACCCTTCTATGTATTCCTGGCGTACACATTGGTTTCTCTTTCTTATGTGTGTATCTCAGCAGGCAGCACAGCAGAACGCACAGACACTGGGGCCGTGGTTGTTTGACTCCTGGCCCTGCCACCCATGAGCTACGTGCCCTCTGACAGGTCACGCACCCTCTCTGAGCCTCAGTCTCTTCATCTATAGAAGGTTGTTAGGAAATAGAACGGCGCTAATGTTTGCATAACATTTTGAGCAGTATCCAGCAAATTGCAAAGATTCTATGTTTTGTAAAATAAATAAAACCTTTTTTGTTTTCTTAGCACACTTACTTTTCATAAATTTTGTGATCTGGGGAGTATTATCTGGTTTCCAGAAAAAAATTTTTACATTAAGCGGTATCAAAGTATTTTTCAGAGCCTAATGTTACTTAGAGACTCCAAAACACCCGAAGTAGAGTGACTTTAAGTTAAACTCAGAAGCCACACATAAAAAATATCCTCAGGACTTTATTCATTTCATAAATAATGTATTTTATTTTATTGCATATGGCTATTAAGGAGAGCATCCATGATCAATACAGACTAAATACAATGCACTATTCTAGTTCCATTTATTCTCGTCTCCAGCAGCGTCACATTGACCCTTATATACAGCGTGTACAGTGGAAGACAGAGCAAGATAAGGTAAGTCTTTTGTCATATCACAATAGCAAGAAATATATTTAACATCTTGATATCCAGAAACAATACGTACCCAAAAAGAAAACACTGTTTAATAACTGTTAAAGTTTATATAGCAAAAAATATTTTAAATTTAAGGTAAGTCAGGCAAAATGTACAAAGACCCAATATACATTGTGAAGTTTTCGCAAACATAACATTTATACATTTTGGTTCCATTCTGTAAACTAAATTAAAAATGTAAATATTGCATATGCCTTTTTTTTGAAATGTACAGGATAGAGGACAATTTAGTACATTATCAACTTTGTATTTTGCTTGTTTCAAGTTGCAGTATGAACATGAACCATGTGTATAGTGGCATGACTACTCTAAGTATAGAGAACTACTGAAATACGTGTCATACACTGTAGTCAGCGGGGTCCATATTCAGTCCTATTGTCCCCGGGGGAGTTCCAGAGCAAACGCCACCCATCGATTCCTAGTCCCAAAACTAGATCAAAACTTTAGGGCATTCTATACATTTTAATAAAGTATATATATTATACACTGAAATTGACCTTCAAACTAACATCGTCTGGTCTATGCACTGTTGTGACGTGTAATTTTAGAAAAGTAAAAATTTAAAAATGTTCCGGGGGGATCACTTTACATTCAACTTTGTCTTGCAATACAATCCTCTGTTCTAAAAGTTCAGCGTGGAAGCAGGAAGACTTTTGCATTGCCATTAAATATATTTTTAAGACATTGAATTTTTTGGTCTTCCTCTAAAAAAGCCTCATTTTTATTAATGCATTATTCTATAATGATAATATACCTATATATTTATATATATTTTTCTCCAAAAGAAAACAAGAAAGAAAAAAGCTCCCATCTCCATCTCCAATGAATTAGTGTAACCTCCACACGACCCTCAGAGAAGACAGGCACCGGGACGCACCCGCGGGAGGAAAGGTCCACAGCCCTCCATCACATGCCAAGCGAGCAGCGAGATGACGTGACATTCTGCCGGTCAAGGTCAGCAGTTTTAGGTGACACCTGCAGTGATCGGCACAACACTGACGTCATTTTCAGAACACTGAAAACATGAAACAAGGGTAGGCTCGTCAGGAATTCTTCAACCAGCGATGTGCCCTGTGCGATGGTTTCTCTTCTTTTCCTTTTTCTATCAGTAGCAAAGGGGCCGGAATGCCTCTTCTGTGTTGCTTTCCTTTCCGTTGTTTTTTCTAGTTGTTGTTGTTCAGAGCAGCCTTGTTGGCCGACACGATCACGTGATAGTAAAGACCCTACATTTTTTAAAAATCTGCCAGACCCGTGACCACCATGAATCGCTGGCATGCCTACATGAATTTTTGGTTAAAGAAATGCAAGCTCAAGATTAAGGACAGCCGAGACGTCTGAGCTTGTAAATAGATCAAAGGCTTTTGCAATGTGAAGTACCTACATAAACATCTAGAGAGAGAAGATTAAACAAGTCTGTTAAAGGTAAAAAGAGAGATTCGCCCCCTGCCCACCCGCCTCCCCTCCCACCCCCACCTACCCAATACAGTTGATGATTTTCAAAAGTAGGTTGCTTCAGTTACATATAATAATTATTATTTATTAATCCATCTTCCAAGTCCAATCTCAAATTTCATTTCTATTGAGAAGAGTCAGTCCCACACTGGGCTGTCTGTGAGCAAGCACGCAGGTACCTGGACGGGAGTTCAACAAGCAGCTGTGTACGGGAACCAGTTTAATAAGGCTGATGACCACACTTGAGACACATTCTGCACAGATACACGGGAGGTCCCGCCGGCCCCCGACCACGCAAATCCGGCTTCACCTGGAACTGAGGTAGGACTGTGGTAGTTTTGAGTGTATGCCAGTAAATACCAGATTTTACCACTTTAAGGGGTGTTGGTAGAATCTCCTAGCATGCTGAGGGATAAATTTGCTTTGCCAAAATGAAAGTAAGAAGAAATTAAGACACTGGCCACAATTTAAAGGGCCAATGAAAACATCCAATTTTCTTGAGAATAACTTCTTCAGCGAACGTTGTTAAAAAAAAAAAAAACACAACACAACACAAACAGCACAAGGAGGAATGCCCCCTGACGGGAACAAAGGAGAGAGCTGGGCGTTCTTGCCTTGTTGGTTCCGTGACCAATATAGTCACAGATGTTTCAAAACGTAGTCATTGCTCAGATCCAAAAGAAAATTGTAAGCAGCTTCAGATTTTAAAAAATGCTGAGCATCTCCTGTTAATGTCATTCTCTGATGTGTGACGTCATGTGATAAAGCCAGACAGATCTTCACTCTGAAAAAGAAAGGAGAGAAGTCATCAGTGGCTGTCTCGAGAGCAGAGCCATCTTTGGAGTCAGAGGAAAAGTCCCTCTTAACTGGCCCTGATGATCTGTGTCATGTCCAGAAAGTGATGCACGTTGGGAAGCAGACTGTCCTCGGTCCATTTTCCAGAAACAAGTTCGATGGGCGAATGCTCATTCAGGTTCCCTGGAGGCAGAACTATTAGGTTTATAGTGAGTTGTGAGGTCCATACGGTGAGGGTCACATTTTCAGTTTGGAAAAACTATTCACATGTGCTTTTGTGAGTCATTCTGTTGAAGGAGACGTGGAAGGATGTCTCTGCCCTTCAAAGAGAGAAGCTGTGTGACCCAGCCACGGCCCCTGGAACTGCCTAGGTCTTGGTTCTTTGTGTGGACTGTGGGAAAAAACACTGCCTTCCTCACGGGGCTGCCGAGAAGATGAACACACACATGACGCGTGTTCAAGTGCAACGTAAACAACACTGATTATGCAAATACACATCACAGTAAGAAAGGAGTAATGAGACCACATTTCTGCCCTCAGAAAACCCTTCCAATTGGATAATCTATCCTATTCCTAAGGCAACGCAAAATTTCAAAAGCTCCTGCAGCGACACGCTGGCTGTTACACACCCTCCTCATCTGTCCGCCTCCCCAGGGTCCGGGTGAAGACATCTACTCGTCCCGCTGAGCTCGGTGAGGATGTGGCCAGGACGTGACGTTAGGACCCCAACCAGCTCTAATTGCTTCCTTCCCTCCAGGCTGAAAGATCTAACTTCCTTAACCTTTCCCCAGTTTCCAACGTTTTCAGCCTATTTTTACTTGATGTGTTCCTTCTTTCAGGGGCAGATCAACATGGGAGACTTTGACATTTCATAGCATATTGCCTTTTTTTTTTTTTTAAAGTTTCTTGGCTTTTGAAAAAAATGCCAAGTTGTTCATTTTCACCCCTCTCCACAGTCATAGCTACTCTGTCACATGTGAGCACTGCTGGTCCCGCCCTGTCTTGCTGCCTCTGCAGCTATATTTACGAAACCGGCATTTCTGAATACTCCTGTAAAATCATCATCATTCTGATGCTAGACTCTCACCCCACTCCCTGGTTTACCTTTTTGTGAATCTAATTCTTTTCTATTCATCTTGAGTTCAGAGGACTGATTCCAGCAAGAGAGAAAATTCCAGTGTTGCGCCTGCAACCACCTGGTCCCTGCTCTGCACACGGGCGGTCCCCTGGTACCAACTCGGGTGCCGCATGGCGCGCAGAGTCAGAAAAGCGGACCCTGTAGAGGAACGGTGCAGTCAGCGCACAATGGAGAAACTGCAGCTTTTCAGGACTGTTTTTAAAAGTTTCCTACAATGTGACAATTTGAGGCAGTGTACTTCATCTTACCACTTTTAAAAAGCCTTATGTCCTTTAAAAAATGTAACAGGTAACCTCTTCTGGAAATGAAACTTAACAGAAAACAGAACCCAAAATTTCCTGAAGAAAGATGTGTCCTCCACTGTTTCATTCCTCATCGTTGTGATTTCCAGTTCAAGAGACTACAGTGCGAACCTGAACATTTTCATCCCTTAAAAAGCAGGCACCTGCTAAAACCCACCTGGGCTTGCGTCTCACTCTAACATAAGTTTGCATTTTGTCACCCATGCCCTGACTGTGAGACGAGTCCCAGGGCCACCCCAGAGTAGGTAATCAAGACCCCTGTGGATCTGCTTGCAGAAAGATTTCTATTCACCGTTTCTTTTGCTTCTACACTAATGATTAGCTAAATGTGGCTAAATTGTCTTGTGTTAACTCTAAACCCATTATCTTGAAAACAGCTAAGCAAGTTAAGTTCTTTAATTCCTCAAACTTAAACACATAGTCATATGAATGGGGCTTAATTATTGCTGAAAAATTTACTTTCCACATTTCCACTTGGAAATTCATGGGACCAGGCACAGATTCACTCTGTTTTTAAGGACGCTTTATTGCTATGAACAGCTCCGATCAGTAGGTCTTCGTGAGCTCTAATCAAGCTGAACATGGAATTTTATTTTTTGAAGTATGATACAATTATCAAAACCTTAATTTCTAAGCATTAGCATGATGAAAGAAAAGAGCCGATAAAAGGCAAGGATATAACTCATCCATGCATTTATTCACACACTGACCTTTCAACAATCTTGTTTTTTTTATTCTACTTGGGTGCAGGGCCTCAGTGAGGCAAATGGGACGTTCACCAGTAAGAGGACAGCTATTCCCTGGGGACGGCGTGGAAGCAGCCCTTTCAAACGTGAGCACTGCACTGGGCAGAGGCCCGAATACCGAAGGGCTGCCGGGCGGCTGGTACCAGAGTGTGAAGAAGCCCTTGCAGAGATGCAACAGAAGTGACGGCCACAGCAACCCAGCGACACGGCTCCACGTCGGGACGGGAAGGAACCCAATTCCCCAGGATGCCGAGGCCGGGGGGGGAGGGGGGGGGTGGGGGGGGGCGAGCAGGACTGGGGAAGGAGGCTGACCACACGCACCCAGAACCCAGAAGTGCTGTCACAGGGAGAGCAAACCGCTCACGCACGCGGGAAGGACCGAGCAGGCATAGGCCAGGGGGATCAGAAAGAGGATGGCCACCCGCTCAGAGACAGACATCTAGGCATGGCATGTGCTGTGCTTCCAACACATTTTTAAATTTACAGACATGCACTAGAGCAAAAGCAACGTGCACTCAACCTGCCTCCTACTAGGGTAAAAAACACTTGCTTTCCAGGGACGCCTCCTGTCACAGCAAAGAGACACTGGAGACCCGAGGGCCTGCTCATTTCTGTGGAACGTCAGTCCAAGCCGCCCCCTAGCCTGCATTGCAACACCTGCAGTTTACCCCGACTTGGTTTCCCCGGCCTCGCCTGAGACGGGCCCACCCCATGGGCTGCGGCCGAGCAGGGCCAACTGGGGGCCTCGGAGGTCCCCACGCCAATCGCAAACACAACTAGCCACCCAGCAGAGGCCCTCTTTGTCCAGGCGCAAAGGCCAGGAAGACCACATCCGATCAAGATGACATGCTGAGCAAAAAGATTAGGATAAACTCTATGAAACGTAAAGACCAGGAAAAAGGGATCCGTTTTAGGGGCCCAACTGTAATTTCTAATCTGTTGCAGAAAGAAAGGCTGAGACAGAAGCCGTCTGCCTCACCTGAGAGCTCAACACCATTTCCAATGCGAGCCGGCCAGGTCACCAGCACATGTGCTCGCCAGGGCTCTGGACCAGGACCACAAGGAGGAACCCAGCCCGAGGGAAAGACACGCCAGCCAAGAGGCGGAGAGGGCCACAGGCTCAGCGCCCGCCGCTGTGGCTCAGGCGGGCCTCCAGAAGCCAAACCCCTGGTCCTGAAACCACCTGGACACCACTCCCTCGGAGAAACCCCGCCATCCCCAGAAAGAGGAGGGGGAGGCAGGAGCTGGAGCGGAGGATTCTGTGCACACTTCCGCCTTTCAATTTACTCACGTCTCAAGCAAGTTGTTCTCCCTCCTCTGAAAATGAGTCTGGTTCATCCAGACTAGAAAAAAAGTCTTCTAACGTTACTAACCTGACGTCCTCAACCTTTAAATATTTACGCTTCCTATAGATGACATTCCAGCAAACTTTTATTTATTTCTTATCTATGTAAATTCTACTAGACGCAAAGAACAAATTATTAATTTTATGATCACTCCACACTGAATATTTATTAAGATCAGAGACGTTCTTTGAACTCATCAGGTGCAGCGGGAAAACAAAAAAGAAAGACAGTAAGATTCACGCGCTGCTCATGAATGCAATCACAGAACCCCAGGCACCAATTCTGCTCTTAGATATAAAGCACTAAGGATAATTTAAACTTACTGATACGCACGGAACTTGTCATATAATTACACACCGTACTATTCTGTAGCTTAGACGTTGCTCTGTAAAGAAACCCATTCACAGAAGCACCAAGCGAGAGTTACTAGACAAAAAAAATTTCAACAGAAAGATTAAAGTTGTTCCATATGACATGTCACGCAGGCCAGCCATCCCCTTCTTTTTTCTGCTCTGTCACATATGACAGATGACGTTCATAGGAGAGACACAGTCCCATGTGTCAGTTGCCATAATTCCCTGGGGATTAGCAGTAACTCCACCCTTTTCTCTCTCATTTTAAAGAGTAATCACAATGCAAATGAGCAAGACTACTGTCAGTTAAGGCCCCACCTTCAATCTGCTCTACTTTACAGATAAAAGGAAGAGAGAAAGAGAAAACAAACAAACCACAAATGACCACAACTTTGTCAATAAAACACATGGAAAAGCTCCCCTGCCGCGGACAGCACAAATGTCAAAACACTGACTGTCAGGCCACGTGCGCTGGGCTCCACAGTTCCAGTTACTTCAGTGGAAAACACAGTGAGCACCAGGTCTGGAATGTTTTAGAATAAATTGGGTAAATTTACTCTGGCAGATAAACTCCAGCAGCATTCTAGACACACATTCGGATGCACGACTCTGTCGTTACAACTTCTCATGAGAATGTGGATTCGGGCACGTTTGACTTCACGGTCCTGTTTCAGTGTTCAGAATTCAGTACACACACCTGGGTCATAGCTACTCTGCCCATGAAGGCCCTGGTTCTCTCACAGAGTGTCTCGTGGGTTCTATGTAGAGCCCCACGTAGGGCTCCATGGGGGCCCCCACAAGGAGTCCGATGTAGCGTTTCATGTGAAGACCCATGTAGATAGAGCCCCATATAGGACTCCACATAGAGCTCTATGTACGGGCCCACGGGGGGCTCCACACAGAACCCCACATACAGCTCCATGCAGGGCTCCATCTCCGACCCCTGTGGAGCCCAATGCAGAGTTTCACGTGGAGCCCTATGTAGCCAGAGTCCCACGTAGGCTCCAGAGAGGGCCCCGCAGCACAGCGGAGGGGAATGGGACCCCACAGGCCTTGGGTGCACAGCACTGGACCAAACAGAGTGCAAATCCATTTAGTGGGTAAAAATGACTGAACATTTCCAGGCATATCTGAATCAGGAGCGCTGTAGTATTGATCTGCATGACAAAATGAATCAATATCCTTCCTAAAATTAAAATTTATATTTCCAGTAGCAACTATGATTAAGAAACAAAGAAACTGTCTGGTGAGCCTAGACATGTCCTTCAGGCCCATTTAGCCCTTTAAGTTAAACACAGAATTACAGGAAAAAATAAACTTTTCAGTTACATAAGAAATTCCTAGAAAAACAAATCTGATAATTCAGTATCTCTTTACTTTAGGAAAAGCAAAACACTCTTAGAATATACCAAAAAAAAAAAAAAAAAAAGGAAGGTTGGGTGTGATAACAAACAAGCCAGAGATTCTAAGAAAAACGGTTACTTGAACTTTTCTTTTAAATTGGAAAAAAATCACTTAAAAAGAAAATAAGGAAGAAGTTCCCAAGACAAATGGGGGCAGTACATTACTTTCCCAAGCCTACTTGCGAAAGATTTAAAACTTTCTTTTATATGAGCTCATCATTTCCACTGACAATTAAAATCATTTCATCCTGAATGCTTATTAAAGAAATTTCCTAGCATCAAGTCGTAACTTGATGTTAATGACACAACACGAAACAGGATGAGACAATCTAGTTTTCGTATACGGCTGGGGTTAATAAAAGGTACTTCTGCTTCTTTAGCTCCTGTTTAATCCTTCACATAAGACCTTGTCTTAATCACCAAAGACCAGAGCTACTGGGGTCCCAGACTGTTAACCACTGCTCTACCAATCCAGAGTCACAGTTCACCCACAGCAACCCGTACCATTTATAGTGCAGAGCCCCAGCTGACTTCGTCTCATAATACTTAAGAACTCGTTTCTTTTCTCTCCTTGT